>NW_027203698.1:0-60017 GCF_024711535.1 Dipodomys merriami | reverse complement strand
GGATGCTTTCCAGTAGAAACTGAAAAAGTCTAACCTCCGGTCTGGTTTCCAGTGATTGTGGGTCCTCCAGCCTCTACAGAGTTTGAGATTAACAATCCCAGCTGGGCAGTGTGAAGGAGGGGTGCGCCTCACACACTCACAGTGAGTAGGCACCTGCAAGGCGCATGAGCATGCACGCTACTCACGCACACTGCACATGCACAAGCACGCAGACCTGGATGAGCCTGGATGCAGGTACAACCACAGTGGCCATCCAATAAGGAAGCAGGAGGCTCAAGTCTGACTGGCATCCACTCCCCGCTCCTCCCTGAGGCTACTTGGTTACACTGCCTCCATTGAGAGTCTCAGGACCCAGGCCGTGTTCACTGCCATCCTCCTCCAACTGGTGCTGCACATGCCACTTCTACAAGAAACCCAGGAATCTCTTTGCCTTGGATGTGTGGATCTCCATCCTCATAGTCCATGTGGGCATGTGACTGTGCATGTGTGTGATGCCCTCTTGGGCTGCAGCTGCTTCCAGGCAAGTGGGCAGTGTGAACCCTGCTAGCAGAGCCATGTCTCTGGACGACCCCTATCCATGGTAAGTGAGACACCCATACTCATACTCCCCTTCCTTCCTCTCTTCATCTTCTTCTCTGTCCCTCTTCAGAAGCCACCTCTGTCCCATGGCCATAGCATTCCCTGTGCCCCTCTCCATGTGTTGGTTTAAAGATGGGTGAGGGGATATATGTGTGTTCAGGGAGACCATATTAGTTGTAGCAATCAGCAGAGAAGGAAGGTAAGGGCTCATGGTCCACCCACTTCCCTCCTGGCTATGGTCTGTGTGATCCGGGGTTCTCCATTTCCCCATATCCACTGGTGGAGCTATGGATATACCTACCTCCCCCAACATCTGCAGCCCATGTTGCATGGTGTTGGTTCCTGAGGGCCTCTTCAGCTTCACCACAGGCAGATATCATTTGTGGGTCCAGTGCAGTAGCCATCTTTGGACAACCCAGATTCAATGTAAGTGAGGACCCTTCCTTACCGCACTTCATTTACCTCTTCTGCGTTCTTTTTTTTTAAATTTAATTTAATTTTATTTGTGAACATACAGTAAGAGGAGTTACAATTACATGGGCAGGGTAATGCGTACATTTCTTACCAAGCATTGCAGCCTACTCCTTTGTTTACCCTTCACATCCCTTCCCACCTTCCCCCCTCCCCCCAAATCCCAATCCTTCTCCTTCCTCCCCTTCACCCCCCACCCCCGCGCACCAACGTTGTAAAGCTCGTTTTGGACATGACAAGTTGTACTTCTCATTGTTGCAACAGGTCCACCTGTATCCTTAAACAACTGGTTTTTCCCCATCTCCTCCACAAGTTATAATGACATCAAATATGGTGAAAGCAGGGGTTATACTGTGGGGGAGGGACATAAAAAGCAACAAAGAGATAATCTTATAAATGCGTTAGAAACACATGCATGAAAGAAAAAAACATTAAAATACACATCTAAGTGTTCATTTTCCTAACATCACATTATCTGACCTTTTCCACTTGACTCATACATATACTAGATATTACAAATAAGGGAAACCAAGGGACCTATGCTTCTTTGGGCCTGGCTTACTTCACTTAATATAATTTTTTCAAAGTTTTTTTCCATTTCCTAACAAATGGGGCAATGTCATTCTTTCTGATGGAGGCATAGAATTAAATTGTGTATATATACCACATTTTCTTGATCCATTCATCTACTGAGGGGCATCTGGGTTGGTTCCATATCTTAGCTATGGTAAATAATGCTGCAATAAACATAGTTGTGCTGGTAGCTTTAGTGTGGTTTTGTTTGTAAACATATGGGTAAATGCCCAAAAGTGGGATTGCTGGGTCATAGGGGCGTTCTACGTGAAGTCTTTTGAGGAACCTCCATACTGCTTTCCAAAGTGGTTGAACAAGTTTACATTCCCACCAACAATGAAGTAAGGTTCCTTTCTGTCCACATCCCCTCCAGCATCTGTTGTTGTTAGAGTTCTTGATTTTTGCCTTTCTAACTGGAGTGAGGTGATATCTCAATGTTGTTTTGATTTGCATTTCTTTTATGGCTAGGGATGTTGAACATTTCTTCATGTGTCTGTTGGCCATCCTTCTTTCTTCTTCAGAGAAGTTTCTCTTTAAGTCTTTCACCCACTTATTTATTGGGCAGTTGTTTTGTGTGAGGATTTGTTGTTGGGGGGTTTAATTTTTTGAGTTCCAAATATATTTTAGATATGAGAACCTTGTCCGTTGTATGGCTAGTAAACATCTTCTCCCAATCCGTGGGCTTTCTAATGATCTTGCTACCTATGTCATTTGCCCTGCAGAAGCTCTGCAACTTTATGCAACCCATTTGTCCAACCTTTCTTTGATTTGTTGTGTTTCCGGGACTCTATTCAGAAAATTTCGGCCTGAGCCAAGGAGACCTAGCGTTTCTCCTATTCCATCCTGTAATGTTTTCAGAGTGTCTCCTTGAGTTCAAGGTCTTTGATCCATTTGGAGTTGATTCTGGTGCAGGGTGATATATAAGGATCTAGCTGTAGTTTTCTACATGTAGTTAACCAATTTTGCCAGCACCATTTACTGGAGGTTGTCTTTCTTCCATTCTATTGTTTTAGATCCCTTATCGAAGATTAGATGGCTATAGTTATGTAGGTTCATTTCTGGGTTTTCAATTCTATTCCATTGGTCCTGAGGTCTGTTCTTATGCCAATACCAAGCTGTTTTGATTACTATGGCTTTATAGTAGAGTTTGAAGTTTGGTATTGATATTCCTCCAGCAGTGTTCTTTCCATTGAGGAGCGTTTTTGCTATTCGGGGTCTTTTATTGTTTCATATGAATTTTTGGATTGTCTCTTCTATTTCCTTTAAGAATGAGATTGGAATTTTGATAGGTATTGCGTTGAATTTGTAGATAGCCTTGGGAAGTATTGCCATTTTCACGATGTTAATCTTTCCAATCCAGGAGCATGGGAGCTTTTGCCATTTTTTAAGTTCTGTGTTGATTTCCTTTTTTAAGATTTTAAAGTTTTCATCATAGAGGTCCTTCACTTCTTTGGTTAAGTTACTTCCTAGGTATTTTATTTTTTGTGGGGCTATTACGAATGGAGTTGCTTTCCTAATTTCAGCCACAATACTCATTGTTGGCATACAGAAAAGCCATTGATTTTGGGGGGTTAATTTTATAACCTGCTACTTTGCCAAAGTTTTGAATCAGCTTAAGTAATTTGGGAGTGGAGTCTAAGGGATTCTTTAAATACAAGATCATGTCATCTGCAAAGAGGGAGAGTTTTATTTCTTCTTTCCCTACTTGGATCCCCTTTATATCTGCATCTTGTCTTATTGCTGTAGCTAGGCATTCTAATACTAGATTGAAGAGAAGTGGAGAGAGTGGGCATCCTTGTCTTGTTCCTGAGTTAAGAGGAAATGGCTTTAGTTTTTCACCATTGAGTGTAATGCTGGCTGTAAGTTTGTCATATACAGCCTTTATTGTATTGAGGAATGTTCCATGGATTCCTAATTTTTCCAAAACCTTCATCATAAAGAGGTGTTCATCTTGTTGAATGCTTTTTCTGTATCTATTGAGATAACCATGTGGTTCTTATTCTTGTTCCTGTTGATGTGATGAATAATATTAATTGTTTTGCATATATTCAACCAGATTTGCATCCCTGAAATGAATCCTGTTTGATCATGGTGTATGATTTTTTGCATGAATTGTTCAAGTTGATTGGCCAAAATTTTGTTGAGAAGTTTTGCATCAATGTTCATCAAAGAAATGGGTCTATAGTTCTCTTTCTTTGATGAGTCCCTGCCTTTTTTTGGGATGAGGGTTATGGTGGCTTCATAGAATGTGTTTGGTAGTGAGCTTTCTGTTTCAATTTCATTGAAGAGTTGGAGGAGTATTGGTGTGAGCTCTGCTTTGAAGGTGTTGTAAAATTCCGCTGTAAAACCATCTGGTCCTGGACTTTTCTTAGCTGGGAGGTCTCTTATTTCTGCTTCTATTTCAATGCTTTATATGGGCCTGTTAAGCTGGTTTAACTCATCGTGGTTTAGTTTTGGCATGTCCATATTTGCTAGGAAAAGGTCCATTTCTGTCAAATTCTCAAACTTATTAGCAAAATGTTTTGAGAAGTATTCCCTTTTAGTGTTCTGAATCTTGGTTGTTTCCGTGGTGATGTTTCCATTCTCATCTCTGAGTTTATTAATTTGGGTGTGTTCTCTTCTTTTTCTTATAAGATTTGCTAAGGGTCTGTCAATTTTGTTAAGTTTTTCAAAGAACCTACTCTTTGTTTTGTTCATTCTTTCATATACTTTTTTTGGATTCTAATTCATTTAATTCTGATTTAATTTTGATTATTTCTTTCCATCTACTGGATTGGGGTTTATCTTGCTGATCTTTTTCAATGAGGTTTAGATGTGTCATTAACTTCTTAGTTTCAGATCTCTCCAATTTGTTGATGTAGGAGCTCAGAGCTATAAACTTGCCTCTGAGTACTGCCTTTGCTGTGTCCCAGAGGAGCTGGTAATTTGTGTGTTCATTTTTGTTGAATAGCAAGAACATTTGAATTTCCTTTCTAATCTCTTCCATGACCCACTCTTGATCCAGCAGTGTGTTGTTCACCCTCCATGAGATACCGGACTTTCTTTGGTGGCTTTTGGTGTTGAGTTCTAATTTTATTCCCTTGTGGTCAGAGAGAATGCAAGGTATAACTTCAATGATTCTGAATTTAGACAAGTTTGCTTTGTTGCCTAAAATGTGGTCTATTTTAGAAAACGTTCCACGTGCTGTTGAGAAAAACGTGTATTCTGATGCTGCTGGGTGAAATGTTCGGTAAATGTCTGTTAAGTCTAGTTGATCTATGCAGCTGTTTAGATCTGCGGTTTCTCTGTTGAGTTTTTGCCGATTTGATCTATCTAGTGGAGAGAGTGGTGTGTTAAAATCCCCAACAATTAATGTCTTTGGATCTATATGGGATTTGAGGGAAAGTAGTGTTTCTTTGATAAATTTGGGTGCTCCCTTGTTCGGCGAATAGATATTTAGAATTGTAATATCCTCCTGAAGGAGAGATCCTTTAATTAGTATGTAGCAACCTTCTTTACCTCTTCTCACGAATTTTAATTTGAAGTCTATTTTATCTGATATTAGGATTGCAACTCCCGCCTGTTTATGGGGGCCGTTTGCTTGGTAGATTTTGTTCCAGCCTTTAACATTGAAAATGTGTTTGTTTTTACGGGCAAGATGTGACTCCTGCAGGTAGCAGATAGAAGGGTCTTGTTTTTTAATCCAACTAGACATTCTATGTCGCTTCATTGGAGAGTTCAGTCCGATAACGTTAAGAGATAGGACTGAGAGGTATTTGGGAGTTCCTGCCATGTTATCCACCTTCTTGGGGGCTGCGAAAACTGGGTTCTTCCTAAGGTTCTTGGATTCTCAGTTTGGGTGCAGTTTCTTGGCCTTTGTTGCAGTCTTGTTGGTTTTCTATGTGTAGGACATCTTTAAGAAACTTTTGTAGGGCTGGTTTGGTGGAGATATATTGTTTCAATTTTTTCTTTGCTATGGATGGTTTTTACTTGGCCTTCAGTTATGAAGGAGAGTTTAGCTGGGTACAGTATTCTTGGTTGATAGTTGTTTTTTTTTAGGGCATGGCATACATCATTCCAGGCTCTTCTTGCTTTGATTGTCTCTGCTGAGAAATCTGAGGTGATTCTAATTGGTTTCCCTTTATAGGTGATTACCCTTTTCTCCTTGACAGCTTTAAGGATCTTTTCCTTGGTCTGAGTTGATCTTGTGTGGATTATAATGTGATGGTGGGATGTCTTATTCTGGTCTGGTCTATTTGGGGTTCTAAAAGCTTCTTGTATCTGAATAGGCCTCTCTTTTGTATGTTTGGGAAGTTCTCTGCTAGGATCCTGTTAAACAAATTTCCTAGACCATTAACTTCTGTTTCTAGGTGCTCCTCTACACCCATTATCCTTAGATTAGGCCTTCTGATGATGTATTCCAGGTGTTGGATAGATCTATCATATTTCTTGGACTTGTCTTGGATGGTTGTATGTTCTTTCTCTATAATATCTAGGCTGTCTTCAATCCCTGAGATTCGATCTTCTGCATGGTTAACCTGCTGTCAAGACTCTCTACTTTGTTTTTTATATCTTTTCCTTCTAATTGGTCAGCTTTGATGGCTTCAAATTCCATGTTGAAGCTCTGTTTTAGGTCTTGTATGAATTTCTTTACTTCCTTAATTTGGTGTTCAGTGTTTGTTCTCAAATCACTTAGTTGATTGGTTATGGTTTCTTTGGACTCCCATTCCTTCTGTTGGGTTCCATTCAGCATTCCCTTTGTGGCCTCCCTGACTTCCTTCAGCTCTTTGTTAATGGATTCCATGAATGCCTTTAGTGATCTTTGTGTATTCTCTACCTGGTCTCTCAGTTCCTGAATTACTCTTTGATTAGATTCCTCCCGTTTGTGGAATTCCTGCAGTTCTCTTTCTTCCCGTTCAGGGGATTCCTGCAGTTCTCTTTGAGTGTTCTCAGCCTGCTCACGCCATTCCTCCATTTCTCTTTGAGTATTTTCAAGTTGCTCACTCAAATCCTGTATCAGTTTTTCAGTAGCTTCTTCACGATTATGATATTCCTGTATAAACTTTTGGGATGCCTCCTCTCTCTCCCTATCATGCTCATACAGAGTCTTTTGTAAGTTGTCAAACTTTTCATTTGTCATGTTTGTCAGCAGTGTTTGTAGAGCTATTTGGGAACTCTCCTCTGGATAATTCATTATCTGTTCTATCGCCGGATTATCAAGATTAGGAATTGAGATACCCAGATTTGCCATTTTTCTTGTGTTTTTCCGGCTTACTCTGCCCATATGAGATGAAAATAGCACCAGTTTTGTGCTAGTACACTATCTTAAGGCAACCATCAACGAAAGTTTGCATTTGTACAGTCAATAGTCTACAGATACAATCTAGTTCAACAGATACATCTATTCAACATCAAACAACTATATGTTAATGGGCTTCGAACCAGAGAAGAATTTGGAAAACCAGAAATTATTAGGGTTAGGGAGAGATGTGGGTAAAAAATAGGAATAGATTGGTGTGGGGAGGCACAGGGAGAGTTAACTATGTCCTAATCTCTATTCAAGAAATAGGTTGGGTAGGATCCAAGTAGAGAGAGAGAGAAAAAGAAGAAAGGGAAAGGGAAATGAAAAGAGACCAAAAAAATAGAAACGTAAAAATTAATATAGTTATGGAGTTTGAAAGACCATCTATTTAGAGAGGAATGTGAATATATTGAGAAAACAGGAGGGAGATAGAGGAGATGTCAAAAACTTTAAAAATGCTCAAAATATTATATAAGTATAAAGAGGTAGTACCGCTATTAAGGAATTTAAGTCTCAGAGGTTTTGGATTGAGTAATAAATTTGTGGATTAAGTGTGTACACAATGGGGGATAGGGTCTACTAGTTAACTATGGGTTTATCTGAGGACATGCAGGACAAGAGTTAAGTCATATACAGAAGAACAAAAGAGAGGAAAAGGTGAAAAGGATAAGAAAGGGAGAAAAAAATATCAGAAGTTCAGTAGAGCTAGACAAAAAACAAAAAGATAATTAAGAAAGAAAGAAAAAGAGAAAGAAGACAAGAAAAGAAAGGAAAACGGCAAAAGAAAAAGAAAAAAGAAAAAAAGAAAAAAAGAAAAAAGAAAAAAGAAAAAGGCAAAAATTAAAGATTAATAAAAGTTTTAGAAAAGGAAAAAATTTTTTTATAAATATAATGTACCAAAAAAAAAAAAAAAGAAAAGAAAAAAGAAAAGGAGAAGAAGACAATAAAAAGTTCTTTGATTTTTTTTTGATTTTTTTGGGAGGGGTGGGAAGAATCCTGTATCTCCCTTTTGTCTGTAACCAGCCTCTTTTTGGAGTCTCTGGTCAGCTTGAGGTCCTGTGGCTTGATTGGTTTCTTAAGTCAGTTTGTTCGAACAGGCAGAAAAATGCTCTGCTTTACCCAAGATTTTGAGATCCCACTCCTTGGTTAGGTTAATGGGAGGGTGATCTGCTTTGAGAATCACAAAAGAGGGGTGATGAGGCTAGGTTCTGGTAGAGTTGAGGCCTTTCAACAAACAGTAGCTTTTCCCTGGGGCTATTTTGTGAAAAACTCAGAGCCCAGCCTGGAGCCATTCTCAGGGTTTCTGTTTTTCAATTGATTGTGCTGGCTGCTAGAGGGAGGGGCAGCCTCTGGCTCTTGTTACCCAGTGATGCAAGCCACTCCAATGGCTGGTGCCTGAGCTGGGTGACTTTTCCCTGGATGGAGCTGAGTCTGGCAGGTCACTTCACCATTAAGTTCTTGTGACCTGCTAAATGACTCGTTTTATTCAAAGGCCTGAGTTGGAGCTGGCAGCTCCTCCGAGATTTGTCGGTATCCAAGATCGAGATCACTGTTGCTGGGGAGGGAGGTGTGGCCTTCCCTCCTCTGCTCCCTGAGAAGGAGTGAGGACGTCGGGCTTGTACTCACGCCGAGTCTTGGATCCTGGGTCGTCTCTGTTCTGCAAACTTCAGGATGAAGATGTCCACTCCTTGTCGGTTCTTGCTGGTGTTGAGTAGAAACCTCTTGCCCGCTGTGTCTGGCTCCTTAGTCCCAGACTCTCTGTGTGAGCGCTCACATATGGCCCCGGCTGCGGTCACTGCTGAGACCCTGCTGCCGCCTCTGCGGCAGCTGGCAGGCGCTCAGATGTGTCTCCAGATCTTGGCTTCCCCTCTCTTGTCTAACTCTCTGTCCTGTGATGGCACACTTGGTGTGATTCTCTGGCTTAGGACTGTTCACTGGAACTCTAAAACTGCTTTCTATGCGAGAGCTTGTTCAGATTCCAGCTTCTCCTCAGCCATCTTCCCGGAACTCCCTCATCTCCATTCTCAACTCTGTCCTAACATTTCCAAAATGGTGCAGAATGTCAATAGAGAATAAATACAAATTTGAAATGAATACAAAAAATAAAGCCAATAAAAACAAATGTCTGAAAAGATTTTGACAAATAACAAAGTTAAAAAATAAAAATATAAAATATAAAATAAAAATAAAGGTATTTTTTCTGTGGATTAGATTTCAAATACTTTAGGAGGATAAAATGGCAATGACAAAAATCTTAGACATGATTAAAATATTGGAAAACAGTATCAATTGTTAGAACAGTCTAGATATTTCCATTTCATACTGCATTTTAGAATATTAATTATACTTGACAGCATTATATTAACATTGTCAAGTTCTTTCTATTTAAAAACAGGCGAACGTAAACTAAGCCTCATTAGAAATAGCTCTGGATGTTAGGGTGTCCCATAGGAATAAAGACACTCACTATAAAGGAAGTCAGCAAGACAAAATTTACTTCTTCAGAAGGGTGGCCATCAGCCAAAATTCTGATGCAAGCACACAGAGCAGACTGGCGGCTCCCTTTCTATCCCTAACCCAGCAGTCCTTGCCCCTCTGCCAGCACTGGCTGAGCTCAGTTTCACAATGTGCAAAAGGGTGTGGGCTTAATTAACAGAATATAATTAAACTTCAAGGAGCTTCTAACTTGTGTCTTAATTAAACTGCTCAGAAAAAGGATATTTGTAACTAAAATGTAATTAACAATGGCCAAACCACCTGGCTAAATGAAGAACTCTTCAGGAAAACCATTTTCTCAAGAAAGGAAGCAAATAATTTTGACAGAAAAATCACTTTCTAACAATGTACAAAATGGTACCAGTATTGAGTACATTGAATCTGTAAAGTGGTTTTGCTAATTTATTTTAGTAGGCTTATACATTTGAGAAAAACAAATGTATTTAACAATAGCAACAAACAGAATCACAGGTACAAACAAATTATATATTAAGGTAATTTTCCATTTGGAGTAAAAATTAAAACTTTAGAGCTCCTACAAGTTAAGTATATAGTGCCAATGATTCCAAATAGTTGTATTTCCTAATGTATAAGGACATCTTATATACAATAACATTTATTTAGTCTAGGCAGATAAATGTAGATCATATTTTAAGTAGCAAGACTGTCTAAACGATGAGAGTTTTTCTATGTCCATTATACTGATTATAAACAGCAGAAATATCAAAAGTTTTGTATATAATGTAGGACATTTAAATGGAATGTACTTTTGATAAAATAGGACATCAGTTGGTCAGTTCATATTTACTAAACCTATGTGTTTTTAACTCTGCAAATGTTTACACAATACTTAATGTTTAGAAACCCTCATTTATGTAGTGTCTTGGAATTAATATATAAACTATATTTAGGTTTCTCAAACTGGTGTATACATTAAGACATATGAAATCAGCAGGGAAAAAGCTTTAGTCTCATGCAATTTTAACCCAGTTTTATTATTGTTGTTGTTGTTGTTTTGGTGCCAGTTCTGGTGCTTGAAGTCAGGACCCATTGATCCTGAACTTTTTTGCTCAAGGCTAGTGCTCTCCCACTTGAGACATAGCTCCACTTCCAATTTTTTCGTGCTTAATTGGAGATGAGTCTTGCAGACTTTATTTCTCAGGCTGACTCTGAACTTCAATCCTCAGATCTCAGTCTCTTGAGTAGCTATGATTCTAGGCATGAGCCATCAGCACTTGGTGCAGATTTGTGGGTTGGTTTTTTGTTTTGTTTTGTTTTATGGGATTCTTTGTATTTTATGATCAATAATTTAACTTTTTACATATGTGCATATTCATATTGTGGATAAAATAATATGAGCTAGAAAAATAAAATGAACATACACCAAAGTCATTACATATTCAAACATAACATTTGACCTCTTCCTCCTTATGTCTAGTGTCCTATTTTTGTAGCCAAGTGAGAAATTCATTGTATTTAATGTGACACCTGATTTTAAATGGTGATAAGTGGCTCAAGAAGTTTCTAACACTTTTGTGGAGCCATGCCATGTGCACTTCTACAAAATGAACAGGTACCTACTGGGAAGTGGTAGAGTATGAGAAAGAAACAAAGTCACAAAGATGATCTCAGGAATCAAAATGGGGAAGCCAAGGGGCACTGTCTTAGAGAACAACGGACCCTAGTTCATATCCCAGGCAGTTTTTTTTTAACTTGTGATAATACTGTACAGAGGGGTTACAATTATATGGGCAAGATAATGAGTACATTTTTTTAATTTTAATTTTAATTTTTTTGTGAAAATACTGTACAGAGGGGTTACAATTACATGGGCAAGATAATGAGAACACTTCTTATCAAGCATGTAGCCTCCTCCTTTGTTTCCCCTTCCCATCCATTCTGCATGGCAAAGGACATAGCTAGCAAGATCAATAGAAAGCCCACGGATTGGGAGAAGATCTTCTCTAGCCATACAACGGACAAGGGTCTCAGATCTAAAATATACCTTGAACTCAAAAAATTAAATCCCCCAACAACAAAACGTCAAAGAAACAACTGCCCAATAAACAAGTGGGCTAAAGACTTAAAGAGAAACTTCTCTGAAGAGGAGGATGGGAACGAGTACATTTCTTATCAAGCATTGTTGCCTCCTCCTTTGTTTCCCCTCCCATCCCTTCCCATGAGCCCTTCCTACCGGATCCTCCCACACACACCAAAGTTGTAAAATTCGTTTTTCGATATAACGACTTGTACATCTCATTGTTGCAATGGGTCCACCTGTATCCCTGTTTAAATGATTTGTTTTTTTCCCTTCCCCTCCCCAAATTATACCAACATCAAATACAGTGAAAGCAGGGGTTATACCATGGGGGAGGGACATATAAAGCAACAAAGAAATCATCTTATAAATATGTTAGAAACAATCGCATGAAAGAAAAAAAAAACATTTGAAAATTTATCTTGGGGTTCATTTCCCTAATATCTAGCATGATGTAGTAGGAAAGGCAGTAAACTTTTACACAACCATGATGAACAAACAAGTGTCTTTTTTCACACAAAGCAGAAATCATTTTGGCAAAATAGTAACCCTGAGCCAAACAAGCTCTTCAGTTAACATCCTTGAGTAACCTATTTTCTTATCGTGGTGTTGGAGAAGGGTTAGGGAGCTAGCCAAGCATAAACTCTTAAGCTAACATTCTTGAGTCAACTAGCTATCTTCTTATGTTGGTTTGGGAGGAGGGTCAGGGGTAGGGACCAAGGCCATTGTTTTGTGTATGCCTCTGCACTCTGCCTCTAAGTGACCCTTGCTATGTAGGCATCCCTGGCATGTTGTCTTTGCATGTAGGCAGGTGTGTCTTCAGCCTTGCTTAGGGACATCAGTGATCCCCAACAGAGCCAGAGAACATGAAAATTCTCATTTTTGAATCTGTTGTAACATGTGAGGACGAATACATTGTATAACAGAAAGTAGGTACCAATGATGGTCTGGACTCGGTTACCATGACAGCTGTCATTCTGGCCCTAACCGCTTTTTGGTTTCACAGGAGATAAAACTGGATATTTTAAAGGTGTAGCAAGAGACTGGCCAGGCTTGACACATCTCCACTCTAAATATTTCCATTCATAGGCAGTATGCAAATGAGAACAAGTTGTCTCAATAGCATTTAAAATTCACAATTTTGAAACAAAAGGTAATTTGAAAAACAGCTTATATATCTTCTGTTTATATGTAATAGTGTTCACTTGAGTATAGAAAGAAGTCCCGATTCAAATACTTTATTCTTCCTAACTGGTCAAGAATTACAAATTTTTAAGAAAAACTGGAATATAGTTGTATTAAATGTAGATAAAAACATTCTATGTAATCATCATTGCATAAACATATATATTTTTTCTACAAATATTCCAATTGGTTAATAGAATTTGATAATTTTTCCACCTTAGTAAAATGATACAAGTATAAATAATAAGCTTTGTTCACAAACATTTTACAAGTGATTTTTACATGGGCTTTATATTTTTTCTTAATATAAAGACCAAAGGATGTTAGGAAAACGAACCCTTAAATATGTATTTTAATGTTTTCGTTTCTTTCATGCATGTGTTTCTAACGCATTTATAAGATTATTTCTTTGTTGCTTTGTATGTCCCTCCCCCACAGTGTAACCCCCACTTTCACTTTATTTGATGTCAGTATAACATGTGGAGGAGATGGGGACAAACAAGTCGTTTAAGGATTCAGGTGGACCTGTTGCAACAAGGAGAATTACAAAATGTCATGTCAAAGCAAGCTTTACAATGTCGGTGTGGGGGGGGAGGGGGGTATGATTGGGTGGGGGGGAGGGGGGAGGCTGGGAAGGGAGGTGAAGGGTAAACAAAGGAGGAGGCTCCAATGCTTGGTAAGAAATCTATGCATTATCCTGCCAATGTAATTGTAACCCCTCTGTACAGTATGCTCTCAAATAACATAAAATAAAATTAAAAAAAAAAGACCAAAGGAGACACACATATGTCTAATAGGTAGTATGTCTAGACATTGTATGTGAATTGCTCTATGGTCTCCCTGCAAATCCTACCTCTGCCCACAGCCCTGCTTCTTTCCCTGGGTCTCTTGCTCTAGCTGAGGGTTATGTAAGGGGCTTATAGGCTCCCCTCTCACTGTGGGCTCTGTGCATGTGCAGAAATACACAGCTGAATCCTCCAGCTGTGTGCCTGTGATGGTGTGTTTGATTAATCTGGATAACTTCTGGAAGTTCAGGAAGTATCAATATTCTGTTGCATTTTGTTTCCCATAAGAGTTCTGATGAATAAGAAAAACCAATTCCCTGCTAGGGGGCTGTTTGTAAGAAAAGATGCAGTATAAAGATACCCAAGTCTCACATAAACAGTCTAGGGTCAAAGCCTCCTTTTCTACCACTAAAATTACAGGCTGTGCTTGAGTTACCTTCTGGGCCATGTTGGTTCCTGAAATAAAGTGAACAGAGTCAGATTGACCTTTTCTTTATAATCAAGGCATTTAAAAGATGAAGGGACCATGATTTTCCTTATTTGCAATAACTAGTACATGTCTGGGACAAGCAGAAAAGGTCAGATAAGATGATGTTAAGCGAAATAAACCCCAAGATAGGGATACAAGTGGATTTTTTTCTTTCTTGTTATTGTTTCTAACATATTTATAATGTACCATGTGATTATTTTGTTCCTTTGTATGTCCCTCCCCCATGTATAACCCTTGTTTTCACTGTATTTGATGTTGGTATAATTAGGGGAGGGGAAGGGAAAAAACAAATTGTTTAAGTAGGGATACAGTTGACCCGAAACAACAATGAGATGTACAAGATGCTATGTTGAAAAACGAACTTTACAATTCAGGCGGGAGTGGGGGAAGGGGAGGAAGAACAGAGTGTAGTTTTGGAGGTGGGAGGGAAGGATGGTAGGGGAAAAACAAAGGACGAGGCAACAACACTTGATAAGAAATAGACTCATTACCATGTTCATGTAATTGTAACCCATCTGTACAGTATTTTCACAATAAAAAATTAATTAAAAATGGTGAAGGGACTTAGGACTCAGCTCTGAATGCCTCCTATTAAGCCTTATTAGAGAATGAAGCTGGGCTGGGAAGGTGGCTCAGTGGTAGAGTGCTTACCTTGCATACATGAGATCCAGGGTTCAATTCCTCAGCACCACATAAGCAGAAAAAGCTGACAGTGATGCAAGGGCTCACCTGGTAGAGTGCTAGCCTTGCAGGCCCTGAGTGCAGGCCCTATGACTGAAATAAATAAATAAATAAATAAATAAATAAATAAATAAATAAATAAATAAATAAATAAATAAATAAACAAAGCTCCTCTCCTCATCACTTTCATGACTGAGAACAGCCTGAGCCCTGAGTTTGTGGACATCCTTTCCAAGACACATGGAATGTCTCTTCCCAGCAGGCTGCCTGTCAGCATAGTAGTGGCTCTTCCCATGATAGGGATGAGATTATACCTCAAAGCCAATTGCTAATCTGTACCATGTGTTCACTAGAAACAAGAAAGATAGTCTGTTCTATGATTTGCCACCCAACAGGAAATGCATCTAGCAGACCAGAGGCAGGCTTGCCTGTGTCCTGTCACAGGCTTCCTACACAGGGGCAGATGTTGTGCTGTCTTAGCCCCTGACGTGTCTCATAACTTTCTGGCCTGGAAATAATCCTAGGTAAATTTAATTATATTCAGCTCACTGTGGGGTGCATGGATAATGCAGGGCTCACCATTATCAACTGCATTAGTGAATGTATTAGGTCATATTCTCATGCAACTCTTTTGTGATGAGTAGTACTCAGGTATGAACTCTAATTTGCACTTGTTAGCAAGGCACTTTAGCATTTGAACTCCAACTCTAACTCCTTTGGTTTTGGTTATTTTTCAGGTGGGATCTCATATTTTTGCCTATATCAGCCTTGGATTGTGATCTTCCTTCTATGTCTCCCACATAACAGGGTGACAGTACCACTTCACTTGGTATTTTTGCTGAGGTGGTGGTCCCATTAATGTTTTACCCATGTTGGCTTCAAACCACCATCCCCCTGATCACCTCCATATAGCTGGAAATTCAGGTGTAAGCCACTGCACCAGTCTCTCAGGGAACTTTGTCTCCTACATCTGCCTTCTATTCTCTAAACACAACCGAACAGGCAGGCAGACACACACACAGACAGACACACAAACACACACACACAGATGTCTATGAATTGAGACAAGATTGTCATGAGTACATTATTACAATAGAACACTAGGTAGGCCTGAAAGTCCTGAAGGAGTACAATTTTTAATATTTATATTTTTATTGTAAAGATACTGTACAGAGGGGGGTTACAGTTTCTAGAGCATGGTAATGAGTCCACTTCCTCTCAAGCATTGTTATCCCCTCTTTTGTTTTTCCCTACCATCCCTTTCTTCCCAACCTTTCCAATTCCTCCACACCCAAAGTTGTAAAATTCATTTTCAGCATAGCGTCTTGTCCATCTCATTGTTACAATGGGTCATCCTGTAACCTTATTTCAGCATTTTATTTCCCTTCCCCTCCCCAATTTAGAAAAATGTATATACAAGACGCAGGACACCAGAATCAAATACAGTGACAACAGGGGTTAGAAAATGGGGGATGAACATACAAAGGAAACAAAAAATGTACATTATAAGTACATTAAAAAGAACAGCAAGAAAGATAAAATCTCTTGTGTCCCTATCTTGTGGTTCATTTAGCTTAGCATTAGTTTATATGGTCAGATGTACATAGGTTTTGACATTTTCTGCTTGTCCTAGACATATACTGCAGATAAGGGGAAAGCATGAGACATATGTTAATTTTAAATGTTATTTTTATTATAAAGATGCTGTACAAAGGGGTTTCAGTTACATGAGTAAGGTCATAACTACATTTTTTGTAGAACATCGAAGGAGTCCTTTTTCTAAACAAATCATCTCACTCCTGGTCTTAACACTTTTCAATCCTGGGCATTCATACACAAACCTACAAGATCAGACTGCAAAACTGTCCTAGATTTATGCATGAATGTTCCTTGCTCTCATTTCATTGGACAGTAGCAGCCAGACCTAGGCTGTTTCCACAGTCTTGGCTGTCATGTTCCCATTTCACGGCACCTTGGTAGCTAGATGCCTGTTTCCCACAGCTGTAGGTGACTGGCAAGGATCGATGGGAGCCACCTCCCTTCAGGACTCCACAGCTTCACCCACCTGGCCAGGCCTTTTCTTCCAATGTCTTCTCTGCTGCTACTTGTGCTACCGAGAAAATGTCTCCCTTCTGTAATTATGAAGGAAAAGCTTAAGTGGAGAACATTGAATCCAAAACTGTCAGCAACAAGCTGCTGAAAATTTCTTGCAACATGGGAAAAAGGTTTTGAAAATATTTATTTTTAAATTGTAAAAATTGTACAATCCAAGTGATTTAACTCAGGGCTTCATGCTTGCAAGGAAAGACATGTCTTTGCTGCTCATGCTACTCTGCTATGCCTCCTGCCATGGAAGACAAAAAGTAGTTTCCATTTGAACTCAGAAAAACATGTAGATTTTAGTTTATGAAGAAAGGATCTGGCCGGGTGCTCGTGTCTCACAGCAGTAATCCTAGCTACTCAGGAGCTTGAGATTTGAGACTTTTAGTTCAAAGCCAGCTTGGCAGGAAAGTCTTATTAACCAATAAGTAAAAACCCAGAACTGGAGCTGTGGCTTCATTGGTTGTCTAACCGAGAGCAAAGAAACTAAAGGACAACATACAGGAGGATGTGGAGACATCAAAACAGAACAACTTGATGCTCTGGCCAGGCCAAGCCATGGCTTTCAAATCACTCAGAGTTTAACAGATTTTTCCAGCCCAAGGGTCACATTCTGCAAAGTGGAGAAGAAGGGAGACAGGATCTGAGTCCCAGTCTCCAGAGGGTTTATCTCTGGCCAAACAGGCTGTGTGGCTGGAAGCTGACCTGTGGAAGCTTCTAGAAGTTCCCTACCTCACAGTATCTCTGCTGGCCAGAATCCTTCTCCCCAAAAAGCCCTGGTATCAGGAGCAGTTCCTCCAAACCGCAAAGCTGCAGAATGTGTCAGAGGGAGTTTAGATAACTTTATCCTAACTGATGTATGTATCTCCTACACATTTTTATGAATCAAGAAAGAAATATCATTGGGATTCTGTCCTTTATAGTGCTGATATTTCCATGGTTTGTAATTTATGAGTTTTCCTTTTTGTTTTTGTTGTCTTGTTTTGCATTAGGGCCTGGGTGCTGTGTCTTAGCTTTGTAGCTCAAGGCTTGCACTGAACCACTTGAATCACAGTTCCAGTTCTGGATTTTTACTGGTTAACTGGAGATAAGACACTCATAGGCTTTCTTTGTGTTAGCTGGCTTCAAACCAAGATCCTCAAGTCTCAGCTTCTTGATTAGTTAGGATTGCAGGTATGAGCCATCAGTGCCTAGCTTATGTTATGCTTTTTCATCATAGTTTTCTTAAATGAGCTCCAAAAGATGGATTTATTGGTGTATGTTTTGTTCTTCATATAAAAAACCGAGGTCTTTTTTAATTCTTTGCTGAGGATCTTAACTTAGGGTCTGGCACTTGCCAGCCAACTACTCTTACATTTAGCTAAATCCTCAACCATAACAGTAAGATTTCTAACTCTGGGAAACAAAAGAAAGAAACAAGATCTAAAAACTCATTGGAAAGGGGCTGGGAAGTTGGGTCAGTGGTAGAGTGCTTGCCTCACATGCATGAGGCCCTGGGTTTGATTCCTCAGCACCACATAAGCAGGAAAAAAAAAAGCCAGAAGTGGCGCTGTAGCTCAAGTGGTAGAGTGCTAGCCTTGAGCGGAAGAGCTGAGGGACAGAGCCCAAGGTCGAGAGTTCAGACCCCATGACCAGACCCCCCCAAAAAAAAACCTCATTGGAAAGTAGATTACTGAATAGAATGTAAAGGTAAATCACAAGATGAAGGCTGTGCAGGTGAAAATGTAGGCCTAGATAAATCCCCTTCCCTTTTCTCTCAGATTCCTGTTTTCAGTTTTTTTTTTTTGAGACAAGATTTCCCTCTTTAGCTCAAGCTGGCCTATGTCCCTTGTTTTTAGCATTAAGTTCCTGAGGAAGAATATGTAACTCACAGCTTGTGCCAATGGTGTCTGCCACCTATTTGCTTCTTGGTGTAGGCCAAGAATGTAATGTACAAATTGTCAGGTATCTAAAGTTATGCATACTCCCACTGGGTAGAATACTAGTACTGGTGGAAACCTTTATTAAAAGAAAGAAACATCTTTAGTGACAGTGTGAGCAGTAACAACATCATAAACTGGGGCTTCTGAGATACCTCTTCAGTGTTTTGATCTTTCTGGTTTTTGTCTGTTGGCCATGGGTCTTGAATTCTGGACCTGGGAGATGTCACTCACCTCTTCAGTTCAAGGTGAGTACTCTACCACTTGAGCCACAAAGCCATTGCCAGTTTTCTGGTCCTTTATTGGAGATGAAACTCTCATGGACTTTCCTGCCTGGGCTGGCTTTGAACCGTAATCCTCAGATCTCAGCCTCTTGAGTAGCTAGGAATACAAGCATGAGCTACTGATGCCTGGCCGTGTTTTGATCTTAAGAACAAAACATACACTCTGGAAGTTAGATCTGAGGATTGATGTTTGAGTCCAGCCCGGGCAAGAAAGTCCATGAGATCCATCTCCAATTATCCACCAAAAAAGTTGGAAATGGAGCTGTGGTAGAGCATTAGCTTTGAGAGAAAAAGGTAAAGGACAGTGCCAAGGCCCTGAGTTTAACCTCCAATATCAACACACACATGCACACACACGAAATCAAAGGAAAGAAAAGAACCATGCTAGGCTAAGTTTAACACACCCGAGGGAATAGGAAACAGCTGAAGATTCAATATTAACATGAGGAGAAAAACTACAATTTGAAGAATGAAGTAAACCCACTAATCTCTCAATGCATACAAATGCATTTTTTCAGATTACGTATTATATACTAGATCTAGTCCATTGGCATTCATTTAATATGGACAACTTGCAGGTTAAAATAGAAGTCAAACCTAGGGATAGAGTTGTATCTTGACTTATTGAAAAACCATCTGAAAATAACTCTTGATCTCTGAGCACTGCATCACCGCTGCAGCAGGTGTAGCACCCATTGTAGGACAGTGGCAGCCAAGAAGACTCCAGCCATGAGTCAATCCAGTAACCCCAACTACAAGGGCTGAAGCCAGAATGGGAGGAAGGAAAGACCCCCGAGTCCTGCCTTCCTTCTTGGTGGACTCTACTGCATGACCAGACCCATCTAGCACTGAGGTGCATTCTTGTATCCCCTCACCCCAATGGGTTCAGAAGGTGAGCACATTACTTCGAAATGGTGGCATCTGTAATGGCACCCACAATTGGGCCCACGTGGACCAGGAGGAAGACAGAGGTCCTCACAGCAAAGCCAAAGAGGCCCTGGGAACAGCCTGGCTGTAGCAGGTGCAGTACGTCTCCAGGTTCCTCTGATGCTGATGTGGGCATTCATGTGTGTCCCCTCACCTGCACTTCTGCTCCCACTGGGGGCACAGAGAGCACTTCCTTCCATGTGTGGGCCACCCAGGTATGGCACCGCAACTGGCCCATGCAGAAAAGTAAAGTGGAGGTCTGCGGTGATGCTGAAGGGGCTCCAGGTTCTGTCTCTTCAGTGATCTCAGTGTCAGTCATGACCCCATGGTCCCGGCTCAAGTCCCATGATCACTAACAGATACAGCAAAGTGGGGCAACCCTGGCTACCCGGATAAGCAGAAAGGCAAAAGGACTTGGTGGGAATCTGAGTCCTTGCCTTCCTTGTAGGGTGACCACTCCATCTGGCCCATGCACATGCTTCTCCTCACTCTCTATTAGAGTGTGTGGGGGTGGGGGAGGGAGAAGTTACCTCAAAACAGGGGAGTCCCCAGGCTGCAGCCTCCCTCATCCCACGTGGACCAGGGCACAGGTGCTTATACACTGAAATGTTAATTACAACCAGACATTAATACCTCAGGTAGGAATCTTAGTGTCAATTAGATTTTCAGGACTTACTCATTGAGCATCACTGAAACTTTGCTTCCTTTGACCTATAGCTGCCCATCTTCCAAACTGCTACCACTATCTTCCTTTTTGTTTCCTAGAGTTCAGCTGTTGTCATAGTTAGTTGATCCGGTCATATTTTTTGCTAACTCTTTTCCTCTTCAATTAACTATATCCATTAATAAAGTTCTCTCAAATTCCTTTGAGGAATGAGTAATATCTGTGTATACTATGTTACACACAGTTTTAATTATTTATCTACTCTTGCAAAATATCAATATGAAAAATCAAAGAGGTTTGAACATCAGTATTTATTTATAAATATATTTCTACAAATAACATTTATAAAAAAGATAACTTCTTCAGAATAAAGGGCTGAGATAAAGTTTCATGCCTGACAACTTACATACCCCTTGTCAATGGAGTTGTAGTCTGGGTGCATGTGACTGTCATGGAAAAGTCTGGTGATCTGCATGACTCAGAAGCAATAGTAACAACATGAACTAGGAATCAGCAAGAGACAAACCTGATTATTCTGAAAGTTGAAAGCATCAATAAATGAACTGAGAAGTAGATCTGAAATAAGAAAAGAAGAACAATTTCTGTAAGTGTAGTAAGACTGATTTACTGGAAAATAAAGTCAAATCATTCAGAAAGAAAATCTTTTCTAGATAAAGAAAATATCTAAAGTTTCTCAAGGTTTTTTTTAAAATAATCACTATTTTAGGGGAAAGATGACAGGTCTAGATAATATGGTAGCAGCTAGGTCCTTCTATGACAGGCCTCACACATTGGAGCAACAACCAGGAACAGGCTACAAGGGAGAAGGATTAGTGAGAAGTGATGAAAGAAAAAGCTGATGGTAAAGAATGGGGGAAGGATAACAATCATGACATCTTTGTGAGTATTATACAGATATATCAGAAAGAAGCTCTGTTAGGATGCAAAACCATTGCTGAATCTTACACACCTAAAAAGTCTTGTAAACAAATTTCATACAAAAGTGAGCACTAGAAGATATTGTTGTCTTTTCTATACAAAGGTACTGTGATAGAAAACACAAAGTGATATCCATGATGACATGAAAGTAGTCAGTCTTGATAATTATCTACATGGCAAGATACATTCTATTTTTTTGTCGGTTGTGGGCCTTGAACTCTGTGCCTGGGCGTTGTCCCTCAGCTCTTCAGCTCAAGGTTAGGGCTCCCACATCGGTTTTCTGAGTTGTTTATTGGAGATAAGAGTCTCCCAGACTTTCCTCCCCATCTGGCTTTGGACCTTGATCCTCAGATCTCAGCCTTCTGAGTAGCTAAGATTACAGGTGTGAGCCAGTGGCACCTGGCCAGGACAAGGTACAAGCTTGAAAATGAGAAAAAAAATAAGAAAAAGTTACCAAGCATGGATGATTCCCAAAAATATGAAGGAAAGAAACAGAGAATGAAGGGACTCTAGTCAGGAGATAATACATGTCACTAACAAATCATTTCAGCCAGGAAGTGCAAATAAATGAAATACAGTGAAGAACTCTGACAATGAAAAGAAAAGAAAAGGAAAATAAATATTTTTCAAAGGCATTTGGAACTGAGAGCCCAAGGCTCATGCTCATTATCTTACTCATTTCAAGGGCTAAGCTCTGTGGATCACACTTTCATATTAGGCCAAACACAAAAGCTTGAGAAACCAATTCTCCAAATAACTGGCAAACAAAACTGTACTGGAAGTGTAATTCAAACAGTAAAGTTAGGAGAGAAAATGTCAAGTGAGTATGTTGTAGGCTCTGATGAAGAGATCCAGTCTCACTACCAGAACAACAATGAAAAGATAGAAGGAAAAGACACTTAGTAAGGTGTAGTAAAATGTGGTGTGGGGCAAGGAAAAGTAGGAGGAAAGTGAGGGAAGTGGCAACAAGTTTGACAAGAAATGTACTTATTACTTTACTTATGTAACTGTAACCCTTCTGTAGATAGCCTTGAAAATAAAAAATATGGTAAAGATCTGAGAGAAATGCACAGCAATGATAGTAACTATACAACTCTAGATGTATGAACAAATGAGGAGCTTGAAAAAGAAACATCTCAGCAAAGACACAAAAGAAATATTAAAACTTCATCTCAAATTACCAGACTGTAACTCCAGCACTTAGAAGATTGAGGAAGGAAGATCCCTAGCCAAGGCCCACACTTCAATGAAACACCCTATGTTATAGTCCCCACAAAAATTCAAATAATGTTTCCATCAAAATCTAATGTTTCTAATTTGTTTTTAGAAATAGGAAAAACAAAGTTGCTCAATACAGAGATTAGATGCTAAGCATGTCAAAGCACCTGGATTTGATCCCTAAAAATCAAATGGACAGTGTGTGTGAGACAGACAAGACACATATAAAGGCAGAGACAGAAACAGAAGTAGGAAGAGAGAGAGAGACAGACACAGACCAAAAGAAGTAAGAAAATACAAATGGCCTGAAAGAGATTAGATGCATACCTTCCTAAGCCTGTAGAGTTCATAGACTTGATCACTAACAATCAAATGGATAGGGAAAATCAGAGGAAGAAAATGAGAGACAGAGAGATGGAGAGAGAGGGAGAGACAGAGAGAGACAGAGAGGCAGAGACAACGCACACACGAGAATGTTCTGGACTCAAAAATGGATTTGAATGTAGAAAAATCTTGAAGAAAAATAAAAAGTCTTTCTGTAACCACAAAAGTAGAATATCTACAGCTTTTAAGGATGAGATATTCTTTGCCTGAGGGAAGTAGAGTAGTATTTTGAAGATTGTAAGAAAGAGGCATGGGAAACATGCATTTGATAGGAGCAGAGGATGGAGATGTTGGGAAAAAGCCTGACCATCTAAGTCATTCTGGAAGACTTCAGGTCATACTGTTCTCATGGTCACACCAATGGGAGGAACAAAGAGGATTCTGAGTTATCTTGAGATTAAATGATGAAATAGGAAAGGAGTTAAAGTGGGGACAAGCACTAGAGTGAATTTTACACTTCATGTGGTTTTAAACAGGATTTTCCGTTAAAACAGAAAAAAAGGCAAGCAACTAACTGCAAAGGACCTAATTAATAACATTTAATGGAAATTATTTAAACTAATGCTCATCTTTAGAATACAACACTAATCTATATGTGGAATAGGGCATAGGTAGCTATGTTCAATACTATACTAAACAAAATATATCTTATTGCTTCATATAATATACAATATTGGTGCAATACATAACGTAAGTGAATTAGCTAAAGAAAGCACAAAATTAACAAAATTTCAGGATGTGCAGAGATGTACAAGGTCAAATTAGAGGTCTTTATGTGTGCTTCCAGTTCCTCTGGAATCTTCATTTACACTGTGGCCCCACAATCCAGTTCCCTGTTGGAAATGGGAAGAGAGCAGGAACCTGCAACACAGACACAGGTTCAGCATCACTGGGGAGATGAAGATATGAGGGAGGAGAACTCATTGGGGACAGAACAAAAAGGCTCCCCAGATCCTGAAAGTTGACCTTGGGCAGGGATTGGGTCCAACTCTAAGTCCTGCCTTGTGCCCTGTGCTCATGGGACTCTCTGTGGGAAGAGGGACTACTGGAGTGAATGTCAGTCACCTGAACAGACTTAGGAGGAAGGTACCTTCCTCCCCAGAGAAAGAAGTGTGGTTTCTACAAACCCAAGAAGGACAGGCTAATCACACACTGCAGGATCCCATGTGTTCTCACCCTCCAGATATGAAATTGAAGAGGGTGCTCTGTGATTTGGCCTCAACCCTTTCTTCCCAGGAGCCAACACAGAGCCCTGTGTTAAATATGGACAGCTGCCTGGAGTTCTCCTCCACTGTCCTTCAAATTGTAGAACATTCTTCTTAAAACTACCCCCAAACTGTCCTATTGCTTCTTAATTTAAATCAATAATTTGTTCTTTGACTTGCTTCCTCACTTTAGAAAATCATAGTATTCGAAGTGTTTCAGAATGTTTTCTAAATGAAGTAAAATCAGTTATATTTGTATCACTGAAGAAAAACTTCATAAATGAATTAGAAGAATGTGTAAAACTTATGATTCAGCATCCTTTAATCTCTCCAGGAGCATTGCATTGCCTTTAGGTGTGATCTTGTGTAAATTTCTATACAAAAAACATACAAGCTGGGCTAATACCTGTAATCCTAGCTACTCAGGAAGCTGAGATCTGAGGATCATGGTTCAAAGCCAGCCTGGGCAGGAAAAGTCCATGAGACTCTTATCTCCTCCAATAAACCACTCAGAAAACCAGAAAGGTGCTGTGGCTCAAGTGATAGAACACTAGCCTTGAGCTGAAGAGCTGAGGGACCGTGCCCAGGCCCATAGTTAAGCCCCACGATTGACAAAACACAACCACACACGCACACACACACACACGCACACGCACACACACATGCACACACACACTCAGGTAGAGACATGATGCTTGCAAATCTCAGGTAGACAAATGGTGTCCTCTGGTGACTCCAGGTTCCCAGAGGGCTCCAAAGCTGCTGGGACCAGAAGTTGGGCAATTATAAGCCAGTCTTGGATCCTGTAATATCCTCACTGAATACCAGAACCTGCTGAATGCTCAAAGGGAGGCAGAGGTTGGCTGGGTGGGCTGGGAGAATTCGCCCATTCCTGTCTGCATGTAAAGGTGTCTCGGCTGCTTCTCTCAATGCTGTGGTTCCCTGAGTGCCCTAAATGAAAATGGCAGAACTACTTCCTAAAGTCTCATACATCTAGGGAATCTCTGTTCATGCCACTGTTGACTTTGATGAGGTGGGAAGACAAGGCAGTTCTTCCAGTGAGAGCTGAACCACACCACACTCTTGACAGCTCCCACAGGGTCTCTTTGTAATTCCACTGGCTGAACATGCAGGCACTCAGCAGGGCAGGAAAGCAGCAGGCAGAGAATGATCTTCTCCAGGCATTCTTGACTGCCTGGAGATTGTTATTTCTCCTATTTCTATGTGTGGTCACAAACACACTAGCTGCCAGTCTGGATGTTACTGAGTATTCCTTCTGTGTGTAAAATTGTAGGAGTGTGAGATTATGTGCCTGTCCTGCATCTTAAACTCTGCACCTGGGCATTGATCCATTCACACTCTTTCCCTTTCTTTTCCTTTTCCCCTTTCCAGTACTTACTCATGCCTGTTGTTTAACCAATGATTCCAATGCAGCACATATAATCCAAAAGTTCCCCAAATGCCTTCACTTGGATAACCGTGATGTGTTGCTTCACCCTGAAAAGTTGTCCTCTGAACATGAGAATTTAAATTTCTTCATTAAATTGGCTTAAAAACCATGAATAATGAAATATCACAAAGTGGCACTCCCTTACTATGGCAGTTGAGATCAAGCTGGCTCACACTTTTTCCTGTTCTTTACTCACTCTCCACATCCTCTCTGTAAGCTCAGAGTAATCCAAGGCTTTCAGTAAAAATATTGTAGTCACTTGAAACCCTTAAATGAAAAAGAGTTGAGGAAGGAATTATCTCTCAACACATCATTTCCACTACTGAATCATGGCTCCAATCTCCAACTGTTAATATGAGTTTGAAACTTTGATGTGAACCCAGGGAGACCAATCTGAGACCAATGTTAGACACCAGGGTAGGCTTAGAGCTATTGCCCATAAGAAGATGGGGATGTTCTGTATGTGCTATAAACACATATGCTGGCAAAAAGGAATGTGGCTGTTGAGATAAAGTTCTGAATCTTTAAAGATAAGCATTAAAAGAAAAACAATACTTCCTTGTAGTGACTTGCATTTTGGAAGGCAAAGTCCTACAGTCTTAAAATGAGAGACTTACCTTGTTTTGTGTGGGTGTTCCTGGCAGAGGGTTTATTACAGTGATCTGATCATTCATATTGAAACAGTTCTGAAATTCATGCACAGGGACTAGGTGATCTGTGATGCCATCAAGAAATCAATACAAGGCAGTCTAGTCAGGCCCAGATGGATACCTGCCTGGTCCATCTCCCTCTATGCAGAATTAACAATAACAGTAGAATCAAAAGGCATGAAAAACACTATTCTCCAAGACAAGATCAGGACCTAACAAATGTTGGGCACAACAGGGCGAATAAATTGAGTACAGAAAGCTTGACAGCTGAGAGAGATTCTTGCCTAATGCTTAGGCATCAGTTGGTAATCTCAAGTAACATAGGTTTGAGCTCTAGCATGGATGACAAGCAATGAGGATAACACAGGCTTGCCACTGCAGTGCCCAGCCAGGGCCAGGATCCAACCCTGTGTCACTGGAATGATGTCATGTTTAGGACTGGCCTTTGTGAGATATAGGAGACACTCACTGAAACTGATGGCATCTGGGTCATTCAAAGGGCCATCAAAGAGCATCCATATCCATCCCTATCACTGGCTATCAGAATTTTCCAGAAGCAGATGAAAAGCAGAAAATGGTTACTTTTCCAGGCCTGTATATCCACTATAATGGAGATAATGTACCTTCTGTCTCTACAAATATATGTCCTGCCAGTCTACCAGGAGCTTGGTAGCAGACTCCTGCTTTCTGTCAACAACTTCAGTTGTCATCACACAGGAAAATGAAATCATAAAATGAAAGGTACTTGTTCTCTTTAAGATTTTAGAAAGAGACCTAGACAGCAGTTCTGGCAGCAATAAGGACCCCGTATCCTACTCATTTCTAGTGAGTAGGTGCTACATGAGATTGGGTCACTCAGGTGAAGTGGGGAAGCTGATTCTCCTGACCACAACCATGATTCCACTATGACCTGCCATGGCATAGGTGAGATTTATGTTTTCTACTACCAATAGAAATACTGTCCCTCTTTGTGAACTCAAGATTCTTTCCTGCTAACTTCCTAGAAGATAGGGTTGGCTATCATAGCATGTCTCCATCAGAACTACTGGGAAACTATAACCTACATATGCAACATGTCTAGGATACTGATGCTTCAAGTGTAGCATCTATGAAATAACTGGCATTTAACTCTAGCTCTTTCTCATGTTTTGTAGTAAAATTGATCATAGCTACAACAAAATAGAATTTCAGAAAATAATAGTCTCTTTACACAAATATCTGATTGGATAAGTTACTAAGGTCATCACTTCATATTATGTTTGTTTATCTTGATGGAACTGAGCTACCATGATATCCATTGATGCATAGACCTACCCAAGTAATGACAACTATTTTAAGTGGTAGGTATAGGTATAGTGACCTTATGTATTTTCTGCTATCATAAGACACCATTTGCTTTTTTGGAAAGTGAAAAATTTTACCTTTGTCCTAGACACAAGGCACATGATCACTTCATCCCTTAGAGAGATCTATTGCTTCTCTTCACATTACTGTGTTTCTCCCTAGAACACAAAGAGCATGACCAGGCTCAAAGAAGGAAGACAAATTTTGCACATGGTCATGGTGCTTCCTTCCTCTAGTTACTTTATCTGAAGGTCAAAGACCTACCTCCCCATAATTGCCTCCTGTGTCAAATATAATTTCATTAATTCACCCACATTTATAATAGTGTAGTATTAATCATGATTGATTATTGAAAATATTGACCTTTCAAGTAGTAGATTGTTAACCATGAACATAAAAGCTCATGGCCCTCAGTTCAAGCCTCAAGACCAGCACAATCAAAAAGATGGAAAAGATTTACTTCCATGTTACAGAATAGGATGAAAACAAAGCTACTGATTCTGGCATAATTTTAATTAGCCTGGGTGAAAACGATTCCAAATTATCTATCCATTATCTGAAATTCAAGCTCATCATGGAAAATTTCACAGTTGGAAGAAAAGAATAGGAAAATCTGTATGTATATGGTGTGATCTCCAGGATGGTTTATATAAGAAAATCAAGGTGTAGCCCAATGCACTGAAAATTGCTATTCAAACTTGAAGCTGAAGCCAGAATGCATGTTCGAAGCATACTGCATTGTCTGCCTTTTGCTTAGGGGTAGAAGAGAGAGAGAGAGAGAGAGAGAGAGAGAGAGCGAGAGAGAGAGAGAGAGAGAGAGAGAGAGAGAGAGAGAGAGAGAGAGAGAGAGAGAGAGAGAGAGAGAAATATATTCAGTAACAAGGGACAAGAGGGTCATTGGCTAAACCAGTGTTTCCCTTGGTGAACAGCCCAAATGAGTTAGCATAATGGAACTTTTCCTGAATATTGAACTTAAATTCCAGCAGTACTGAGTTCTAATACTAATTCTACTCCTAACAGCCATAATGACTTTTTCCCTTGCTGCTACCTAACACAATTGTTATACATGGATTGATTTATGTGAGACTGGGATCCATTTGCCTGCCTATCATTGAATCCTAGCACCTGCTAAGGAACCTGGTGTGTGATAGGTTGGTTTATGGAAAAAGAACCTTCTTTGTTTGTTTTTGTGCTAGGGCCTTGCTACTTTCACTTCACTTTTTCTGCTCAAGACTGGCTCTCTACCACTTGAGCCACAGTTCCATTTCTGATATTTTGGCAGTGATTGGAGATGACTTCAATGGACTATTCTGCCCAGGCTGGCTTTGAACCTCAATCCTCAGATCTCAGCCTCCCAAGTAGTTTAGGATTACAGGCATGGTCACCAATGCCAGGCATGGTAAGTTATTAAATATGTGTTGAATAGATGAGTAAATAAGTGTGAAATGGGATGGCTTATTAAGTTTTCTCATCTGGAAAATGGAAATAAGAATAGAACCTACCTAGGATTTGGTGGGAATTAGTGAGGTTATATCTGTAAGTGCTTCCGTCTTTCCTGTTTGTTCCTTGATCTCAGAGTCTGAAAAAGTCTTAATGGCTCAGCTCATCCTCCACCTTCTGATCCCAGCCAGGCAGATCGTAGGTCAACGTCTAGTCCATAGAGGAGGTGGAGGCCAGTCCACAAAGCATACTAGCCACAAAGCTAAATAGACATTTTAGAACAGGGTGCCAACCAGGAATTCTTTCTGCAGACATCTGAAATATGTCTGCTAAAGGGGAATTATAAATTTCCATTTATTAGGCAATAAAAATCAGCATTATTAGGTAATTTTTGTGTGGGAGCTCAGTTGGAGTAAAGACACAGATAATGTCAGGGGTTGACCTGGGTCACCTCTCAGCTCCACTTTCTTCTGACTTTTTCTCAGAAAAAATTAGGGGCTTGGCATTCTCACTCTGGAAACTGAGGAAAACTGAGTAGAACAACAGGATAAGGTAGGGGTGATTACAAGGGATAATGTAGTCACATTAGACTAGAAACAGTATGGGCTGCTCAGCCCTAGAACTGTCAGGTGCTGGGAAGGGCAGTGATGGAAACCCAGAGACAAGGTAGTTTCAAGAAGGTTGTGTGAGAGGATCTGAGACATTGCTTGTGGACAAAGCCAACCTGTGGCATAATTCTGATAGAGATCTGGAGAAAAAACAAACCGCCACCAACAGAACATCACTTTACTGTGGCTCTGAGCCCATTGTGTCCAATGACAGTAGAAAAGACTTCTGTGCATGCATTTGTCAAGCGAGAGATGAGGGGAATCTGGGATATAACACTTGAACTTCTGTCCTATGCTTTTAATGAGTCAGAGAGGATGTGTTAGCTTGAAGTAGTCTCAGTTTATGATCAAAGGGCAGATTCAAGAGCTAAATAACAGGATATCAGGAAGCAGTATGGTAAAGGGATACTCAGAGACAGGTCTTTAGCCAGGCATCAGTGGCTCATGCCTGTAATCCTAGCTACTCAGGAGGCTGAGATCTGAGGATCATGGTTCAAAGCCAGCCCAGGAAAAAGTCCCAATGAGACACTTCTCTCCAATTAACCACTCAAAAACCAGAAGTAGTTCTGTGGCTCAAGTGGTAAGCACTAGCCTTGAGCACAAAGGGGCTCAGGAACAGCACCCAGGTAGTGAGTTCAAGCCCCATGACAAAAAAAAAGAATAGGTCTTCACACTGATCACTGGGGTAATGTCATGAACTTCCTTATGTCCTGTTATCTATCACAATTCTGTGTGAACACAACAGGGCAAACACACAAATCAGCAGGTTTCTGCTGGCATCAGGTTTTCCCTGAACATACCATTCCATCATGCTTTCTGCAACAGTCTTAGTTCCCAAGGGGCTCCTGGCCACCACAGGAAATCCTGGCCCTGACAGCCGCCTCCCCCCCACTCCTTCCCCCTGCCTCAAAGGCTGAACCCAACAGGAAAACAAAACAAAGAAGCTCATGGAGGAATTCTGTATGGTCTGTCTGAGCCTAAGCAAGATGTCCTGGATAAGCCTCACAAGGGGACTTGCATCCAGTGTTGTCTCATCTGACTGGAGAGGCCACTATTTCCTTGAGTTAGTCTACATAACACCTGCAGAATTGCACCTCTTGTTTCATATTTGCCTTCTGGAGTCCAGATTCTCCCCTCTGGACTGATCCCTGTAGCCAGAGAATAGAGTGTTCTGATTGGCTAAGCCAGGTGAGAGTGGAGTCAGTTCTGATTAGATTGGAGCTGTCTACTTTCCTGGCCACAGTTTCCTAACAAGGACCAGTCTTATCTTTCTGTGGCTCCTACACTCACCAGCCAGTTGCTATCCAACAAATTCAATCTTTTCATCCACGGCAGACCCCTTATTACCAGCAAAGACCACCATGCACGGCTTTCTGTATATCCTTTGACATTAGAGCCAGAGCACGATCTCTCTGGTCCCATAGAAGTTTGCTGGAAGGTGCGACCTAGTGGAATGTCAGCTGACCTACTGCTTAAATGAGAAGGCCTAGTGGTGTTTTAAAGCTCAGAAAACCATTGGTGGGGCAGTGACCTCTAAAAATGACTATCGAGAGAAATCACTAGGCGATAGCTGGGTCAAGTTCCAGCCTTATTGATTTGTTGGCCTGGGATAGAGGGTGAACAACTAGGATTTGTTTTGTTTTGTGTGTGTTGGTACTAGGGCTTGACCTCAGGGCTTAGGCACTGTCCCTTATCTTTTGTGCTCAAGGCTAGCACTCTCCCATTTGAGCCACACTTCCACTTCTGGTTATCAGCTGGTTAAATGAAGGTAAGAGTCTCAGAGATTTCCCTGTCCTGGCTAGCTTTGATACACCATCCTCAGTTCCCTGTCCCCTGAGTGCTAGGATTACAGGTATGAGTTAAGCCACCAGTGCCCGGCTTAACACCCAGGGTTTTTGGCTTTTTTTTTTGCCAGTCCTGGGGCTTGAACTCAGGGACTGGGCACTGTCAAGCTTCTTTTTGCTTAAGGCTAGTGCTCTACCACTTGAACCACAGTGCCACTTTTGGCTTTATATTTACATAATACTAAGGAATCAAACCCAAGACTTAATTCATGCTAGGCAAGCACTCTAAGGTGGTTCAACCTTCCCAGTACTATATCCAAGGTTTTTAAGTCCTTATGAGATTCTAACATGCAGGACTGGGTCCTGCATAATATCCAACTCCCTCATTTATAGGGGTGCCCATGGAAGGGAGATACCCTTAAAGAAATTCAGATTGTTAGGAAAATTCTTTTGACTGGCACTCCACATCTATCTTTAATTTGTACTTTGTTCTTCCTCATACTGAAATGAAAAGTAATTTAACAGGCAACACTCTCTTTTCTAAGTTCTGACAATTCTGTGATAAGGCCAAGAGTCTGGTTCTCTTTATGTACCTAATGTCTGCAGCTGACTCTACTGGTTGATGTACCTACCCAAAGACACAGACTATTTATTTGAGATTTGTACCCTTCTCTGTTTGGTTTTTCAGGGACTAGTCTCCTTGAGGCATCTTACAGTATCTTTTTTCTTGGTCGGTCATGGGGCCTGAACTCTGGGCCTGGGCACTATCCCTCAGTTCTTCAGCTCAAGGCTAGTGCGCTACCATTTCAGCAGTGCCACTTCCAGCTTTTTCTGCTTATTTGCTATTGAGGAATAGAACCCAGGGCCTCATACATGCAAAGCAAGCACTCCACTATGAGCCACCTTCCCAGCCCCTCTTGCAGTGTTTTGATTGAATAATTTCCCTTTACAGTTGGCAGGTTTGGTTGATTTAATTGGCATTGTATTGTGGAAATAACAAAGTAGACTCCAGGAGACAGAGAGGCAATTCCCTGAAGGTCATTTCAAATGCATACCCTGAAAGTCTATTATTTTTATTCAAAGTAGGAGCTAAAATGCCACTAAATACAGACTCTAGAGTCTTGTTCTCTGTCTGACCCTTTAATTCCCATCCTGCTTTGCAAGACTGTGCCCCAGAAGTTTAAGTAAAAGACTTGAAAGAGGTCTGTGAATGTGGCTAATGGTAGAGTGCCTGCCTAGCATGCATGAAGCCCTGGGTTCAATTCCTCAGTACCATACATATAGAAAAGGCCAGAAGTGGTGCTACATAGCTCAAGTGGTAGAGCACTAGCCTTGAGCACAGAGAGGCTCAGGGACAGTGGCCAGGCCCCAATTTTAAGCCCCAGGGCTGGCCAAAAAAAAAAAAAAGACTTGAAAGAGTTGGGACCTGGCAGCTTATGCCTGTAACTAGCTACTCAAAAGGCTGAGATCTGAGGACCATGGCTTGAGGCCAGCTGAAACAGGAAGTATGGGAGATACTTATAACCAAGTAACCGCCAAAACACCAGAAATGGAGCTGTGGCTCAAGTGTAGAATAGAGTGATAGCCTTGAACAAAAAAAGCTCAAAGACCTGAGCTTGAACCTGAGTTCAAGCTCCAGGACTGGTGGACATGCACGTGCATGCCTACACACACACACACACACACACACACACACACACACACACACACACACACACAAACGCAGTGCACGTGCTTGCCTACACACACACACACTCATACACACACACACACACACACACACACACACACACACGCAGAACCCTAAATGAAATTTGTAAATAAATGATACTAATTCTTAAAAGGCTACCAATTGTATGACATGCTATAAAAGGAAAATTATATAGCCAGCAAAAAAAGTGGTTGCCATAGGTAGGGTTGGGGAAGGAGGAAGAGGAATAAAGAGGGAAGAATAGAAAGGATTTTTTTTTGTTGTTGTTGTTGATGATCATGGGGCTTGAACTCAGAGCCCTGTCTGGTTTTTTGGTGTTTAATTGGAGATATCTGTCTTACAAACTTTCCTGACTGGGCTGTCTTTGGACTAGTAGCTGGGATTACAGGTGTAAACCAGTCCCACTGCGAATTATATGTGAGAGCCAAAACCACCTGGCTGCAAAGAATTTTTCTTTTAGGCCAGTGAAACTCTATACAATTCTGCAATGGTGAACATGTCATTACACAATTGTCCAAAGCCAATGAATGTACAACACTAAGTGTGAACCCAAATGTTCACTATAAAGCTCTGGATAATAACATGTTAAGTACTGTAGTTAATAATGTAGTTAGATAAGAATCTCACAGACACCCAGTGTTAGTGGCTGAAGCCTGTAATCTTAGCTACTCAGGAGGCTGAGATCTGAGGATCAGGGTTCAAACCCTGCCAGAGCAGGAAAGTCAGTGAGTCTCTTCAGTTGATCACAGAAAAGGCCAAAAGTGGCTTTCATCAATGTTAGCATGCATGCTTTCATGAGTGTGTGTGGGAGGAGGGGTAGAGGAATACAAAACATTTAAGTACCTTCTCCATTTGGTTGGGAACTTAAAATTGCTCTAAAAAATAAAGGCTACTAAAACCAAACAAGAAATAGCAAAATGTACACATGGTCCTCCTCATGAGGCTTACAGCCCAATCGGAAAGCCCAATGTCAAGTGTTACACAGCAGCCATTAATGGTGTGCCCTTGAATAAGCAAGCCAATGTTAAAAGTACACATAGCAGGGTGTGCTGGCTCATGCCTGTAATCCTAACTACTCAGGAACCTCTGGTTGAAGGATCTTGGTTTGAACCTGGTCTAGACAAGAAAGTCCAAGTGACTCTTATCTCCAAATAAGCATACATACACACACTCACACACACACACACACACACACACACACACACACACACACGTGCAAGCATGCCAGCAATGGAGCTGTGGCTCAAGTAATAGAGTGCTAGCTGTAAGTGCGTGCATGCACATGCACACACACACACAGACACACACACACAAAATGTAAGAAGTGGGGTAGGGGAGATTTTCTTTTGTGCAAGGAGATCAGGTTTCTCCAGGAATGTGTCAGTAGAGCTTGGTGAGCCCAAAGAGAGGAGGGGGACTCACTGGAGATCCAGAAGACACATGTTTTTTCAGGCTTGCTTTTGGCTAAGCAGATCTCTGTTTCCAGCCTGGAAATCACACCATTACACTCCTCCTTACTTAGTAGATAAGGAAATGGGGGCTAAAGATTTCTGATGATTAGGTGGGAAACTGGAGACACAGTCTGTGAATAAGCAGTTTGTTAAACAATATTAAAAACAAGCCATACACTGTGACTCATGCCTGTCATCAAAGCGACTCAGGAGGCTGAGATCTGAGGATTGTGGTTCAAAGTCAGTCTGGGCAAAAAACCTTATCTTCCTTTAACCAGTTAAATAACAACAGCAATGAAAAGCCAGACATGGAGGTGTGGCTAAAGTGGTTGAGTGGAAAACTAAGCAAGAGAGCAAGCCCTAGTACCAGCACACACATACACACACAATCAATTAATCAATCATTAATTAATAAAATACGTTAAAAACATGTTGACCCATATACAAGTGCCTCTAGCCTGGGGGATCCACTCTTCTTTCACAACCCCTTGGCTCAAGGCTTTGGCCTCATTAGCTTGAGGTCCCATGATGAAAGGCACCCAGTTGGTTCAGCATGCACCAGTCAGCGCCCAACAACCCAACTCCTACACTTTTTCACAGCTCCTCCCAGTAGGGGAGCAGGGGCAGAGCGGGATGTACCATTGCTGCTCAGGAGGGGGGAGACCTAACGTTGGATGTCAGGGTTGCCCCCGGGTAGACTGAAACCCTTCATGAAAAGATGGAGGTCAACATCTACAGGTGTGTGCTAGGAAGTCTGTAAGAGGGTGTTGCAGGCCTGGTGGCTCCACTGTGCCCGACATTGGTGTTGGAGGTGGAGATAACCCCCCACGGTGGTGACTTAGTGGTAGTGCAGCTCAGTTGGAGCTGGGCCAGCGCCTTCGACCACTCCTGCTCTTGGAGCTGCTGCCGCATGCATGCATGGGCATGGGCACAGAGCCTGGAGCGGGCTGCGCAAAGGGGCCAGCAGGAGGGGTGGGGCTGACTGTCCCCTGTGAGGCAAGGAGAAGTGGCTTCTGCAAGCAGTGGCTCTGGTACTGGCGGCCCTGATCTTCCTGCCCAACATGGGGCTATGTGGGCAGCTTGACAGCATCCCAGGGAGGTCGGGAGCAGCGGCGGTCCCCGTGGTTGGACAGGTGAGTGCCTTGGGTGTGGTGGGGCTAGGGATGCTCCCGCCCCCCTCCCCCCTTCTCTGGTTTTACTTCAGACATTCAGCTCCTTCTCTCTCCTCAACCTCCTGTCAGTGTCCTCAGAGGCAGCCCCTGAAGAGTCTGCCCTTCTTTCCATTCCCACCCCCCCAGATGTGGCAAATTGAGGCTCTGAGGACAGGGATTTGTCCACTCTGCAGAGTCAGAATTAGAACCCAGGGCCCTTAGTGCCAATTATGTAGTCTTATTTCTATTTTCCATACTTTACAGTTTGTCCGCCTTTCCATTGCCCTCTCCTGTGGTCACACCTGGTCCAGCGTTCTCTTTCTGAGTAGTACCCTCTTTGCACATGCCGGTATCCCCAGGGTGTGAGGCTTTCTGTAGGACCGGTTCCCCCATCACTTCTGCTCCCCTCCCTCACCCCCACCTGGTGATCCTGCTGTTTTTACTCAGGTCAGTCCCTTTCACGTTTTGCCATTTGCACAGGGACCTGTGGAACACCCTGCCCCTTTTCCCTATTCTTTCACTGTCCTATTTTTGTGTCAGGTCCTGTGAATTCCTTGGGGAGTGAGTGCAAAGATCCTCTTGGAGCTTCCGGTCCCTTGGATGGGGTGAAAAGTCAATTTCTGGTTCTTGAGGAACATGCCACCTTTGACCCTCCCGGAGTATAAAGGTGTCCTGGTGGAAGGATCCCCCAAAATGTCCCAGAGTGCTGTCCCCTGAGGGCAGAATCCCACATACCTTCCTTCTCTACTTCTTTCTGATAGGATGAGATATATCTTGTACCCCAAACTGTGATAATAATTGTTTTTGCCTCTTTGAAACTCACTCATGTCTCACGTGTGTGTACATGCATATGGACTAAATTGGCATTTTTCTTCATGTGCATGTGTGTGCATGCTCAGATCATGGCTCTTGAACTCAGGCCCTGGGTGCTGTCCTTTACTTGTTTTTCACTCATGGCTGGTACTCTACCACCTAATCCACAGCTCCACTTCTGCCTTTTTGGTGGTTCATTAGAGATAAAAGTCTTACAGACTTTCCTGGGTGGGCTGGCTTAAAACCAGGATTCTTAGATCTCAGCCTCCTGAGTAGCTAGGATTACAGGTGTGAGTTTCCAGCTCCTGGCTTGGATTAACATTTTCCTGCTCAATCACATCACTCTACCTCTCTCATCTCCTGGCAAATCTATGCATGCTTGAATTGCTTTGTATATTGGGACATTTCAGATTTGCTTAGGGGATTTTTGTGGTCCATGGGAAGTGGGTAATGTTCATATCAGGGTCAGAATTGACTGTTGGCTGCCCTCAAGGGAAGAGGCTGACTTTTTGAGGTTGATGGGTTTTCCTTTCTCCTCAGTGTCAGGCTGCTGCCTGGCCATTCTGGTATCTTGAGCACAGACAGTTCTTTGCCACAAGGTGGATCAATTGGAGCTTAACAATTGCTCTAGTTAATTGTTGCAAACCATCCAAGAGGAGTTGGCTTGATCTTTATGGTACATCTTAACTGTTCAGAAACTGAGGAAAGTTAGCAATGGCCTTTCCTAAACCCTGAGTTCAAACCCTGATAGCCAGCCTAGCCTTTTCCCCCTTAAATTCTGTGTCTTGTATGTTTTTCTTTCTTGAAATCTCCTTCAATTCCTATCCTGTACCAGTATCAGGGTGAAGAGGCCAGAGCTGTGTTAGGCTTTGTCATTAACTTTCTGTATGTGCTTATCATCCACCAACTCCATCTTTTGGTTCGGTTGCCAGCATTCTGTGATGTGATTAGTAAGTGCACACAGAGCTACTGCTTTTTCCTGGGCTTTTGTCTTTGACAGCCTCTCTAGGTTCAGGGGTTCTATATTGGCAAAGCCCTAGGCAAAGGGGGTGTGTCCTGCCCAAGTGCACGTCTCCTGTGGAATAGCTGTGACCAGGTCTAAAAGAGCTCTTGACAGGCTGCCTTTGCCTAAAGAAAGTTGTCATATTTCAGTTAAGGCAGGTGCCAAAGAAGTTCTGATTTTCATTTCCTATAGACCTAGATGTGTAGAGAGGAGGCCAAGGTTAACTGCCAGTTTGGCCTGAGCTTTCAAAGAAAATTACTCACATGTACAAGAAGGTCTTGATTGAATAAAGCAGACTTTGGGGCAGAAAGAGTGGAGAGCAACAGCTGGATGGATGTTCCTTGGAACTCTGACCTGCAGTGTGTGGATAGCTCATGGGGCAGTTTTAATTCTTGTTTAATTTCTTTTTCTCTGGAATAGCATAAAGAGGAGGAGGACGAAGTGGTGAATGGGATTGGTGTTTCAAGTCTTGTCAACTGGTTGTTCTTCCTTTACAGAAAATTTCTCCTTCCTGGGTGCAGCAAAGAGCTCTTTTGCAATGATAGGCTTTTCTAGGTGCTATAGGATGCAGCATTCAGCTGCTGCCTTTCAAGAAGATCCTGCCAAATTTCCACACAGCCCTTTCGTGTTCTATTCTCTTTGTAGAGGCAGAGCCCTGGGCTTGGCCTTCCCAGTTAGTTCCTTGTTTGAATGGCAGCTGGCCTCGAAGGAAGAGGCTGACTTTCTTCCAGTCCTCATTCCACACTATCCCTGAGCATGCATGTAACACATCATGCTGCTGTCTGGGAAATCTGCTATCTGGAGCACTCTGCACCATTATGAAGCATTGACAGTTGGTTCTAAGATCAGTCTGTCACTCTGGTAATTGTTGAGAACTTTCCCACAGTACCTCCTCATTGATCTTCCTGGCAGAATTAACCACAGAGGCTCTGGAAGGAAGTCTTGACAGGACTTTTGTCCTAAAGAAAATTAGGTTCCTTGTGGATTTGAGAGAAGTTTATCTGAGGGCAACATGCCCACTATTTGAATAGTCCTCAACTCTTTGATTCCTCCACTGAAGATTAAAAGAGCATTTAGCTGTCATCTGTTAGAATGTAAGTCACAGAACTGCCACCCAGTTCATCCTCAGTGTATCTCTGGAACTGGGCAAGACATCTGATTTATAAAGGACACATAATGCTTCTAGGGTTTCTGAATTCAAGTGGTCAGACAGCTGGCTTCTCAGAAAGCTGCAAACCAAGTAGGAAAGCCAGCCATGTAAAGAAATACCTCGAAGTGAACTTGGTTAACTGGAAATATGTCCTATACCAGTTAATTTTGCTTCTAATGACGTTTGAGCTGTATGACCCAGTTGTGTGCATGTCTTTTGTATTTTGCGTATACCTGACCTTCTGCATCTTGTACTTGGATCATAGTCAGAAAGAGAAAGACTTGAATGAGACTTTTGCTTCTCCAACAACCACAATGGCATGGGGAATGGAGGTAGCTTTTGTAACCTTTGTAGCATGTACAATTCAATGGGGAAAGGATGTAGTCTCTTGTAGTTCCTGTGGCCAAGAAATGCATCGTGGCCTCAGTAGGTGAAGATGTCTTGACATAGTGTGTTTTTTAAGTACATAGCACATGTTGTAGCACTTGGAAAAATGGATTTTTGCTGAGTGAGTGTTAAAGTGGGAGGGAGGTGCTTGAGAAGTCACTAGTCCATTATGGAAACAGGCAGAAAAAGGGACATCACTTACTCGAGTTCTCACAGGAGGAATGCAGACATGAACGCAGTGCTCTTCAAGTCATCTGTGTTCTGCTGCAAAGACTTTCCCTCGTGAGTCAAATTTTCATGCTGCAGTTTTGGTAGCCAGTACTTAATTACACCATGTGTTGCTGGAACCTCCCCACCCAACACACACACACAAACACACACACAAACACACACACACACAACCCTACCTTTTGTGTGTTTGTGTGTGTGTGTGTGAGTGTGTCTGTGTGCGTATGTGCCCACACATGTGTCAGTCCTGGAGCTTGTACTCAGGGCTTGGGTGCTGTCCCTGAGCTGATTTTGCTCAACGCCAGTGCTGTACCATATGAGCCACATCTCTGGTTCCCAGTAGGTTCCCTCCCAATTTTAGTACTTAATTGGACACCAGAGTTTCATGGTCTTGTTACATGGGCTGCCTTTGAACCATGCATGATCAATAGATCTTAGCCTCCTGAGTAGCTAGTGATACCTGACTTTTTTGCAGATCCATTTTTGTAAATTTTCTTTCCAGCCTCTTTACTTTATATTATTTTTGGTGGTACTGAGGTTTTAAATTCAGTGCCATGCATTTGCTCATTTGCTTGCTTGGCCAGGCTCTACCACTTCATCCACACATCCAGCTTGCAGAGTCTCTCCCCCCCTCTCTCTTTCTCTCTGTTTTTTTTATTTTTTATTTTTTGGTCGGTCGTGGGGCTTGAACTCTGGGCTTGGGCGCTGTCCCTCAGCTCTTTAACTTAAGGCGAGTGCTCTACCACTTGAGTCACAGAGCCACTTGTGGTTTTCTGGTGGTTTATTGGAGATAAGAGTTTCATGTACTTTACTGCCCAGGCTGGCTTTGAATGGCGATTCTCATATCTCAGCTTCCTGAGTACTAGAATTACAGGTGTGAGCCACTGGCTCCTGGCTTCTGGTTATGTTTTTTGGGGGGGGATCCGGTGGTGAGGCCAGAACTCTGAGCTTGGGTGCTGCCCCTCAGCTCTTCAGCTCAAGGCTAGTGCTCTACCACTTGAGCCACAGCTCCACTTCTGGCTTTTTTATTTTTGCTTATGTTGTGCTGAGGAATCTAACCCAGGACCTCAGGCATACAAGGCAAGTGCTCTACCACTGAGCCACCTTCCCAGCCCCTCTGGTAATTTTTATATGTATTTTATTGTACAAATATTGTACAGAGGGATTACAGGTACATGAGTAAGGTAATGAGTACATTTCCTATTGAACATTATTGTTACCTCCTCCTTTGTTTATCCCCTACCTTCCCTTCCCTCCCCACCTCCCTCAGCTCCCCCTCCACCTCCCTCAACTCCCCCTCCCAGCGAAGTTGTGTCTTCTACATCTCATTGTTACAATGGGTCAACCTGTATCCTTATTTAAGCATTTTATTATTTCCTTTCCCTCGTCAAATTACAAAAATGTATTTATGAGATGCAGGGCACTGGAATCAAATACAGTGAAAACAGGGAGGAGAACAAAAAAAAACATAGTACATTATAAATACGTTAAAAACAATAGCAAGAAAGGAAAAATCACTGTGTCCCTATCTTGGTGGTCCTTTTGCTTAACATCATCTTATATGGTCGTATGTACATAGCTTTTCACCTTTCCTGCTTGTCCTAGACATATACTAGTTATTTAAAATAAGGGAAACCATAGGACCTATGTGTCTTGGGGCCTGGCTTACTTCACTTAAAAAATATTTTCCAAGTCTTTCCATTTCCTAACAAATGGGGTGATGTCATTCTTTCTGATGGAGGCATAGAATTCCATTCTCTCTCTCTCTCTCTCTCTCTCTGCCCCCCTCTCTATATATCATATTTTGTTGATCCATTCATCTACTGAGGGGCATCTGGGTTGGTTTCATATTTTAGCTTTGTAAATAATGCTGCAATAAATATACTTGTGCTGGTTTGCTGGTTAATTTTTAAGATGAGGGTTCGTGAATGTTTCTGCCCTTGCTAGCCTTTTTCTTTTCTTTTCTTTTCTTTTCTTTTCTTTTCTTTTCTTTTCTTCTTTTTTTTTTTTTGTCGGTCGTGGGGCTTGAACTCTGGGCCTGAGTGCTGTCCCTCAGCTCTTCAGGTCAAGGCTAACACTCTACCACTTGAGCTACAGTGCCACTTCCGTTTTTCTGGTGGTTTATTGGAAATAAGTTTCACGGACTTTCCTGCCTGGGCTGGTTTTGAACTGTGATCCTCAGATCTCAGCCTCCTGAGTAGCTAGGATTACAAACGTGAGCCACTGGCGCCCAGCTTCCTTGCTAGCCTTAAACTGTGTCCTCCTGCTCTCAGTCACCTGAGTTGCTAGAATTATATGCACTTGGCTTATAATTTTTTTTTAATTTGGTTATATTGAGGATTAAACTTGGGGCTTTGCCCTTGCTAAGTAGGAGCTTAGCACTTACTCCATGCCTCTAGCCTTATTTTGGATTGGTTATTCTCAAGGTAGGATCTCATTTTATGCCTGCAATGTGATTTTGTTGCTTCCTTTTGTCACTGGGAAAGATAAACATATGCCATTGTGCTTCTCCCATAGCTGAGATATCAAGCATGCCCCACTGCTTCAAGTTATTGGTTGATATGAAGTCTCTCAAACTTCTTGTTTTGGTTTTTTGACTAAGGCTGACTCTGATCCTTCACTCTTTACCTCCTCCGTAGCTAGGATTACATGCCTGAATCACCATGCCTGGATTTACTTTTAAAGTAAGGGAAAGTATAATAACCTGAAGGACTTCAATAGGAAAGTAGAGAAAGTAAATCACACGTGCCATGTGGCACTGTCGCTGCTATGCATGGAAAGTAGGGCCAGTTCACTATCAGATGCAAGTAATAAATTGAGCCAGGCAGGCTTAAATGATTAAGAAGACCCACTAGCTCTAGTTGGCTTCAGGTATGGTATGATCTGGAGGTTTGTGGGACTGTCAGGGCATGGGCTTTTTCTCTCTGAGTTCTATTGGTTCTGCCTTTATCTTAGACTGAGCACTCTGTCCTCCTCTCATCCCTTCTCACCTTGGTGGTAAAATATGATAACGCTTTCTGATATTATATCCATATGCAGAACCTATAGGAGAGAATCTGTATCTGTGGCCTCTGTAGAAAAGACAAGAAATGTCTTTTCCTATTATCTTAGCATGATCTGTTTAAATCTTATTGGTCCACTTTGGATCTGATGTGTTTATTATGATAGGATTCATTCACAATCACACTAGTCAGGAAGATGGGCTGTGCTGGGTGACTTATCCTACCTTAGAGCTAGGGATGGGTTTGGGCCACCCCGGTCATATGGAAAGAGCATTTACACAGAGAGGCTGGCTACTCCTGGTTGTGGGGGTGGGAAAGATAGTTGAGAAGAGGCTGACAGATGTCCATGCCGGATCCCTGCCAATATCGTGGGGACTAGACTTGACCCTCAAAAGGCCACCCCTTTGCCACTCTAGCCCTGTCCTTGTGGAGCACTGACCCTGCATCCTGTAGATCAGCACTCTCTGACACCCCTGGGCTGAGATGCCAATGGCATGGGCCTCAGTTTCTCACTGGGCAGAGCTTGGGTGTTAGGATTGCCAGCCTTGTTGCCTCAAGATGAGTAGTTGAAAGCTGTCTTCATTGAGAATTATCTTGTCAGTTCTGTGGCTGCCTTCCTCTCCCTGCTTTGAGAGTTGCCGCTCTCTCATATGCATGCTCACTGAAAATCTCTTGAGCTGAAAAAGAGCTTCTGTCTCTTCAACTTCCAACATCCCCTCCCTCCCCCATCCCCCGCCCTTCCTAGCTGGAGGAGGTGGAATGTTCATACTTTGAAAGCTAGAGGAAGCTAAACAATTCTGCTTGCTGTGTGTGGGTGGGTGTGTATTTATCAATGTGTAGCTGTTTCTCCATGTGGCTCTCTTTCTCACTCTTTGATCTTTCCATACTTCCTGTTTGCTGCCCTCTGCTGAATAGAGATAGGAGAAGGAAGGGCCAAACAAAAAGCAGCCCCAGTTTTTCTTCTTTTTCTTAGGTTTTTGAGAAGTTGTAGCTGTGAATGCAGAATTTTCCTCAGCTTTCTTAGATGATGGAAGACACAACATAAAATACTACTAGTAAGAATCATAATGAGGAGGATATATAATTTATATGTCTATTCATTTAGCTCATCACTTCTTTTTTTGTTTTGATTTTTGGTCAGTGGTGGAACTTGAACTCTGGGCCTGGGCGCTGTCCCTCAGCTCTTTAGCTGAAGGCTATTGGTCTACCAATTGACCCACAGCCCACTTCCTGTTTTCTGGTGGTTAATTGGAGATAAGAGTCTCACAGACTTTCCTGCCCAGGCTGGCTTTGAACCCTGATCCTCAGATATCAGCCTCCTGAGTAGCTAGGATTGAAAGACCCCAGACTCACTGGGATGCTTTCTTCAATGGGAGGGCACCCCAAGAACCAAGACTCCAAACCAGCAGATGCAACAAGCAAAAGGAGTTTATTAGGCATTTGCGCAAACGGGCTCTCTGTCCAAGGCAGACTGGAAGCCCGAGCAGTGGTTACAGACACTTTTAAAGACAAAAACCACAGGATTAGCATAAGACCCCAGGCTCCCCAGGATTGGTTCAGCTTAAAAATCAACTGCACGGGAATTTTTGTGACACTTCTTGAAAACTAGTTGGTTCCCTAGGGGGAGGCTTCTCTGGAGGGGAGTCCACATAGTTCCAGGCTCGCGATTGGTTGACATTTGACCTAGTTTGCTGGGCTCGCCAGATGGTCCTTGTCTTGAGCCCCCTGCCATGAGTTTTTACACAGGAATTCAGGAGAACATACTCTTTTGTTCTTTATCTATGTTTGCAGACCTTGTCCCTGGGCCTGCATCTGAACTTTGTAACTTTTTAACTTATTTCTGGGAAGGGAAGAGTCAGTGTTAGCGCAAGCAGGTTTACAGAAGCAGAATTAGCAGTTAGTAAGTTGTAAAATGGACATAGCCCCAATTTCAATCTTTCAGGATTACTGGCATGAGCCACGGGTGCCTGGCTTGTTTCGTTGCTGTGTTTGACTGAGTTCAGGAGGCCAGACATTTAACCTCCCTGGACCCTCTGTTTCCTGGCCTGTAAAGTAGAGCTTTCCCTGTCTCCCATACCAGCAGAGTACAGCTAAAATTGGGCTTGTCAGAGCCAGAAGCTAGTGACTCATGCTTGTAATCCTAGTTACTCAGGAGGCTGAGATCTGAGGATCGTGGTTCAAAATCTGGGAGACTCTTATCTCCAATGAACCACCAAAAAAGCCAGATGTGGAGCTGTGGCTTAAGTAATAGAGCACTATCCTCGATCACAAAAGCTCAGGGCCAGTGCCCAGGCAGGCCCCTGTGTTTAAGCCCGAGGACTATAGTAGGAAGAAAGGATAGGGTGGGCCTTTTTCGGTTTTTGACCCATACCTCTTCCCACCTGGCTTTCCTTGGGACAGCTGTCAGGTGCTGTGGCAAGTATACAGTGGTGAATGGGATGGACTGGAAAGCAGGAAGAGCAAATGGCACTCCAGACTTCCTGCCGTGTATATAACATTCCTTCTCAGTGTTAGAACTTTAGGCAAGTTATTTTCATCTCTTTTCACCTCTTTTCTACCCCTGTAAAGGGGACTTGAGAGAATGAATTTTAGCAACTTGACTCAGACAATTTTTAGGGATTCTAATTAATAACACAATTTATACAGCATTTTGAGATTTTCAAAGAACTTTTCACATAAGTGATCTCACCAAAGTTGTCTTAACAACCAGAAGGTGGTATTTGGGCCATTTAAATGATAAAGGAATGAAGGCCAGAAAGACAGTTTATGGCAAAGCGAGGCCTCTGTGTCCACAGTTTCATATAGGGATCTTGGTTACTTTCTAAAAGTTTATCCTTTTGTTCATTGAGCTAATAATGACAGGTTCCCATAGTCCTTAGGCTTCTCCTGTGCACAAGGATTGTTTTTCTAAGACAGGATCCATCTATCTAGCCCATGTTTGCTTCATACTCTTAGTATTTTTCTTGCCTCTGCTTCCTGAGTGCCACAATACATGGCCATAGGGATGGTTTTATTGAGGTCCTCCATCTTTCTTTAGTCTGCTTTGACTGGGAGTGTAGCAGGGTGAGAGCCAAGCCCTGAGTTCTAAAGTTAGCTTGTATTCACAACTCCCAGTTGTCCTTCTATAGCTGAGTGGCCTGGGACCTGAATGTTTTCATGTGTACAAGAATGGTAAACTTACCTTTATTCATGCAGGGCTGGTGCTCTACCACTAAAACTGCACCTCCATTTTCTACATTTCTTTCTAGTTAGACATAAGAGTCTCATAGATTTTCCTGCCTGGGTTGGCTATGAACTGTAATTCTCAGATCTTAGTCTCCTGAGTAGCTAGGATTACAGGTATGAACCGCTAGCATCTGGCCATTAAGCATATATACATATAAACATATACATATACCTATACATATACATACACATATACATATACATATACGTACACATATACATATACATATACATACATACATACACACATATATATATACATACACACACACACACACACACACACACACACACACACACACACACACACACACACACACACACACACACACACACACACACACACATATATATATGAGCCACCTTCCGAGCCCCTTGGAAGCTGTTTGTTTATGTCTGGATCTTTACCCTGCCAGGGATGGACTTTCTGTGTAGCCCTGGCATAGTGACCCATGGCAAAAGGACATGTAGCTAAATACCAAACCACTTTCTACACATATGTCCTTGCACCACACCAGCCACAATGCTAGCAAAGACCAGAAGCTGGGATTTGACAGAAATTTATTCAAGAGTCCTAAACTGGTTCTTGGTGTGTCCAGGATAGCAAGGAGAGTTTTGGATCTGGCCAGTGTGGAAGCATCAACCTCACTAGAGCACTAGATCTTAAACTAGAAATTGGAAAGCCACTGGTTCCCGCTTTGGGCCTCAGTTTTGACTCTTGCTACATGGTGCTCTGTGGTCCATGAGGTGGTTCAGTGCCAAATTATACAGGACTTGTGTTCAAGAGAAGGAGGATTTGCATTCAATGACAAATTTACATAGGCCTTGTCAGTGAGAATGTCTTCATCAAGAGGATTTGAGGGAAGGTTGTGGTTCCTGCTCTGTCTGTGAGCCTTTAGCTGGGCTCTGGTCTTCTCAGGCTTGTTTCTACTTCTGTGAAATCCTTCCAGGAAACCTCTTCACATTGAGTTGCTATGGCACCTGGGGCTCCTCTTGGCTGTGACAGCTTCTGACACTGCCCTTATTTGGGGGCAGCTTGGATGGTTTTGAGTAGCCCTAGTCAGACATGCCTTAGAATCCGTTGAGATTCATCTTGTGTGTTTTTTATTTTAGATGGAAGTACATGGGTTTGGGAGAAGAAAACTAGAGAAGTATATGCCATTCTTAGCACAAAGTTGATGTATTTTTATGGTCAATTTGACCTTGATCACCTAGTCCATGGGCGTTCATAGTTCTCCAATGTCAAGAATCTCTTTTTTTCATTCTTTTTAAAACTTTACTCCCCCCATCCTCCATTTGTCTCTTTCTGTGCCAGTACTAGAGCTTGAACTCAGTGCCTGGGTGCTGTCCCTTAGCTTTTTCATTCAAGGCTGGTGTTGTACTACTTAAGCTATACCTCCAATTTGGGGTTTTGCTGATTCATTAGAGATAAGGGCCTCATTGATGTTTCTGTTTGTGCTGGATTTGAACTTCTTTTCTGTTTTTAGATTTTGTTTTGTTTTGTTTTTTTGGGGTCTGGTTGTGGGGCCTGAACTCTGGGCCTGGGTGCTGTCCCTCAGCTCTTCAGCTCAAGGCTAGCACTCTACTACTTGAGCCACAGTGCCACTTCCGGCTTTTTTCTTTTTGCTTATGTGGTGCTGAGGAATCGAATCCAGGGCCTCAGGCATGCAAGGCAAGCGTTCTACCACTGAGCCACCTTCCCAGCCCTGGATTTGAACTTCTATCATTAGATCTCAGCTTCCTGAGTAGCTAGGCATGCCCATCTCTTTTGAGAAGGCCTGGTGATGTAACACATTATTGGCTGTTTGCTGTGCACCTGGTACAGTGTTGTGTGGCAGGGCTATGAAGACATGCAAGACATGATCTGTGCTTAAGCATCCCAAGAATGAACTGCAGTTCAGATGTGTGCAACAGCACTTAGTGCACCAGGGAATGTGCAGTGAGAGTGTTCATAGGGGCTCCAAGGAAGTTAGTTACCTGACAAGGCTTTCTAATTTCCTGATTTTGTGCTTTCAGTGAATTTCCATAGTTCCCTTCCATTTCCTTCAAACCATAACATTTTAAATGTTACAAAAGGGAGAGAAAATTAAGGAAGCTAGCATATTTCTTTTGGGGACATATCCAGAGACTCGTTATTTTTAAGCATTTGCTTAGCATTTTGTGTTGAAAGCATTTTCAAGTCATTAATTAGTAATTCACATTAATATGTAGATGGAATTAATCTATTCCAGGCAGAAGTTTTTCTTGAGGAAATAAAAAGAAACTTAAGTGCTATTCCTTTCCACCTACATGTCTCTCCTCCCCTCTGCCACACTTTATCTTGATCATGATTTGGATGATCGCTCTGATTATTGCTCTCATTAAGCGCCACAGGTGTCTGTGGAGCTTCCACAAAGTTCGGGTTGGGTGCTTTCCCTCTCTTCTGGACTCTAGGCTGTATGTAGGCTGCTGTGTGGACTCATTATCACTTGAAAATGAAATTGGCCTCATAAATAGTCATCCTCAGAAAACGAATGGCTCTCCCATTTTTATTTTAGTTGCATTCAGCTGAAAGCCTCTTAGGTTGTATTCTTGTTTAAGAAGAGGTTTTTTTCCCCTCCTTTTATCCTTCTTGCTGGTCCTATGGCTTGAATGCAGGGCTAGGTCTTACATGCAAGGCCAGGAGATTTTTTGTTTGATTTTGTTTGTTTGTTTTCCCTCAAGGTTAGTGTTCTACCACTTGAGTCCCAGCTCCACATCTGTCTTTTTGGTGGTTATTTGAAGTTATGTGACTCAAGGACTTACCTTTCTTTCTGAGCTGGTTGAAAACCATAATCCTCAGATCTCAGCCTCCTGAGTAGCTAGGATTTCAGGTGTGAAACACTAGTAGCTGGCTAGGAGTTTAGTTTTTACCTTCAGAAAAAAAATCTCTTCCTTTCTGTGGAAAAAGGGCTCCCCTGTCCTCATATTTGATCAAGACAATAATTTTCCACCCTGTACAGATGAGGAAACTGAGGCCCATGAGGACCAATCTCAAGACTGGTAAAATTCAGAGCTGATATTTGGAGTCTTAACCTCTGGTGGGAGAAGCTTCCAGAGGATGTGATGGTCTCCTCATTACACTCTTGTCTTCATTTTGTCACATGGTGAGTTGCTTCAAGAGCTGCCTGTCTATGAGGCCCCCTGTCCTCTTCCTTCCTTCCTGTCCTGACACAGAGGAGGTATCCTGTGTACTAAGATCTCTGTGACATCAGTCATGTATAGAATCAGCCTATTGTCCATGTGGGGTAATAAATCTGAAGATTGTATCCCTGTCCTCAGGGAGCTCTTAGTGTGATCAGGGAAGAGATGCCTTGTACTCCTGGGATCCCATTCATTGACCCCCTCTCTTTCTGCCCTTGCAGGAAATTCCTGTTTCAGTAAGCAGTTATTATATGCCAGGCTTCATACTCACAGACTGCTATCTGTGACAAACTACTTATTAGTAGGTGAAATTATTGTTCCTCTTACCAGATAGGGGATGAAATTCCTACAAAAATCGTTTTAGGGCCAGGCGCCAGTGGTTTATGCCTGTAATCCTAGCTACTCAGGAGGCTGAGATCTGGTTCAAAGCCAGCCTGGGCAGGAAAGTGTGTGAGACTCTTATCTCCAATAAACTACTAGAAAACCAGAAGTGGTGAGGTAGAGCACTTACCTTCAGCTGAAGAGCTGAGGGATAGCACCCAAGCCCAGAGTTCAAGCCCCATGACTGACAAAATATAAAAAATAAATAAAAAATAAATAAATAAAAAGTAATTGTTTAAGGAAGGAGCTAAGAGAAAGAAAATATAGCTAAGAAAAATGAGGGCAGCCGAGGTTACTGATCTCCATATCTAATAGATATAAAAAACATTCAAGTTCAAAAAAAAAAGATTGCAGCCAGGTGCCGGTGGCTCAGAACTGTAATCCTAGCAATTCAGGAGTCTGAGAGCTGAGGGTCCTGGTTTGAAGCCAGCCTGGAAAGAAAAGTCTGGGAGGGTCTTTATCTCCAATTAACCTCAAAAAGCCAGAACTGGAGGTGTGGCTCAAATGGTAGAGCACTAGCCTTGAGCAGATAAAGCTAAGGGATAGGTCAGTCCCCAGCTGAGTGGGGCTCAGTGCCCCAGCTCTGAATTCACTCTCCAGTACTGGCACCAAAATAGGAATAATATTAATAATTACTTAAGAAGCAGGAAATACTTAGAATTTGGTAGATGTTGAGTCCTGAAGCTCCCTGTTGAGTTGCCTTGTTTCCTTTGTAGTACTGTTGCAGTGTACATGGTGTGTGTGTGTACACAAGTAACCCTATTAGTTGTTTTATTGTGACCGTTAGGACCCATGAGTAAGAACTATTACAAGAAAACAGAGGTGTTGAACAATATGCTGTAAGCCAAAACAGTAGATTGCCAAGCCAGATGGGCCCAGGTATCCTTGATTCTGGAATGTGCACAGTTAACCAATCACAGACAGTATTGGAACCTTGGTTAAATCCCAGAGAAAAAGTTCTTTGCTGTGGAGGCTACAAGATAGCCAGGTAGCCCTGGAAAACTGGCCAAGTGAACATCCTGTGTTAAAATAGGGAGAGGCAAGTCAGTAAGGTGGAGCTCTACAATGCTCTGAAGGAAATGGGCAAAAGCGAAAATACGTGTCCTAGAGGGCCTTGTTGTAAGTCTTCTCCCCACCCCCACCCCAGAAATTGTCCCTCAGCTTTTTGCTCAAGGTTAGCACTCTGCTACTTGAGTCACAACTTTACTTCTGGCTTTTGTGTTGCTTTATTGGAGAAAAGGAGCCTCATTGAATTTCCTGCTTAGGCTAGCTTCAAAGCGAGGTCCTCAGATCTCAGCCTCCTGATTACGATTACAGGCATGAGCCACTGGCACCCATCCTACGATACTGTTCTTAATGGCAGTGGCAGTCAGATGGGGCCTTCATCCATGTTTTATATGATCTCATCCTAATAGATACTGTCCTCAGGCTAGAGTCTAAGGGACTGGCTGGAAAAGCTCAGGCCTGGCCACAGTGACAATTCAGTGAGTTACATTTCTTGGATTTGGATGCAGGCCATCTACTTTGCTTCTTGGGCTCCTGCTTTCAAGTGCTCTGCTCGACTATACCTGGAGTTTCTGGTAAGACGCATGGGAGAATGTGGGTACTTTCTCTCAGGTGATGGCCATATGGGGAGGAACAGAGGACAGTGGCCCACCCTGGTTTCACTATCCCTTATTACTGATAGCAGAAATACCAGCTTGTGTTCAGAATGGCTTAGAAGCAGCTCTTGGTGGCTTTGCAGCTTGGCTTTCAGTTCTGGCATGACAGTGCATTGGGAAGGTTCTGGATCCAGAGTCAGGCTCAGCTTTGGGTCAGTGTCTGCCACGTGCTAGCTCTTGCTTCCATCCCAGATGAGTCACTGTCCATCTCTAAGCTGCCCTGCCATGTCTCCTCCTCATATACCTTCTTCTGATGAAGAAATTCCCTTCAGATAAATAGAGATTCCATGGAAGGAAATTGTTCATGTACAGCTGGTTTCTCCACAAACAGTTGTTCAATTTTATTTCCCTTTCATTTTTCTTCCTCTTCCCAGAGATCACTGCCTCTAAGAACTTGATAGCAGATAGACTTAGATGATTACATGTAAATTGGAGCTGGCTTCTGAAACTCCAGGCGAGTTTCTGCCGACCTGGGAGAATTTTTTAGGGCCCTATGCACCTAATGCATTTTAGTCTTTATTTTTATTTTTCACCTATATTTTTCTTCTCATATTACTTCTAGGTGCCTTTTATTTTCCTTTAGGACTCATGCATAATTTTGGCTGCTTTTAGGTATAATTAATAAAAGGCCCAAATCATTTCAGTGATAGGAAGATTTATTATTTCACATAATAATAACCATGGCACAAGGGTAACTGTAGAATTCATTAATTCAGTGGCTCAGTACTGTCTTCTTTTTTTTTCTCTTTTCTTTTTTGTTGTTCATGGGGCTTGAACTCTGGGCCTGGGCAATGTCCCTTAGCAACTCAGCTCAAGGCTAGCATTCTACCACTTGAGCCACAGTGCCACTTCTGGTTTTCTGCTGGTTTACTGGTGATAAAAATTTCACAGGTTTTCCTGCCTGGGCTGGCTTTGAACTGTGATCCTCAAATCTTAGCCTCCTGAGTAGCTAGGATTACAGGCATGAGCCACCTGCACCCAGCCTGTCTTCTTATATTTATATTCCTACCATCTTTTGAATTGACCATATTGGGTATATTCTCCCAGCTAAAGTTCATCGTCACAAGTTAGCTATTGCAGCACCAGACATCTATGTAAACACAGAAAACAACAGTATGAATGATGGGACAAAATCAGGATTTGTTTGTAAAGAGGAAGGAGAAGTGACTGCTGAGGTGATATTAATCCTTGATAAGAAGCATGTACCTTTTCTCTTTTGCCTACAGGTTAAGAACAAATATGTTGTCATGGCATAATGTGATATACATACTGTGCCCTCTACTATTATTTCCTCATTTTACTTCATTCTGTTCTCTACACTAGAAGGCCAAACCAGACCATTAGCTATTGCCAGTACTAGGTACACCTCATTTTTACCTCCGTGTTTTAGGCAGGCTGAGCCTGTGCCTGAACCACACCCTGCCCATGTGCCCTGCCCTGCAGCTGTAGTACAAGACAAAAACGGCTAGAGTCAATAGTAGAAGCAGAACTCTCCTCTGCTCCCTCCCAAATATTATTTTAGACACAATCTTTTTATTTTTATTGTAAGATAAAACAGAAAATACAGCTGGCGCTGTTGGGTTATGCTTGTAATCCTAACTCTTCAGCAAGCTGAGATCTTAGGACTGAGTTTCAAAGCTAGCCTGGACAGAAAAGTCTTTGAGTCTCTTCTCTCCATCAAACCATCAAAAAGCCTGAAGTAAAGCTGTGGCTCAAGTGGTAGAGTGCCAGCCTTGAGCAAAAAAGCTAAGGGACAGCACCCAGGCCTTGAGTTGAATCCTCAGAACTGGCACCCCCACTCAGGCTCTATCCAGGATCCTGCTTTCCCTTGATCTGTCAGACCTCCTCTGCCTCCTCCAGCCTGTGACATTTCCAATGTCTTTTCTTTAGCATGAGCTTGACACTTTTGGAAAGGGCAGCTACTGATCTTGTGGGAAGCCTCCTAGTATGACTTGGGTGAGTGTTTTTTTTTTTTTTTTATTTTGTTTGGTCCTGGGGCTTGAACTTAGGGCCTGGTTGCTATCCTTGAGCTAGTTCTAGGCTATCACTCTACCACTTGGATCTAAAACACCACTTCCAGTTTTCTGGTGTTCACTGGAGATAAGAATGTCACAGACTTTCCTCTCTGGGCTGGCTTTGGAGCAATATCCTCAGATCTGAGCCTCCTGAGTGGCTAGGGTTTCATGGGTGAGCCACTGAGACCCAGCTAGGCTGATATTAGTTAGTTAGTTTGTTTTTGTATGCCTAATTTTATGACTGAATGAGAAAACTCAGTACCTCATATCAGTTTCTGATGTCTCATTGCCTGGGTGTATCTTTGGTCACCTACTTAAGGTGATCCTTGCCAGTTTTTTTCAGGATGATGCCACTGTTTCTTATATGGTAATTGGCAAATAATCTAAGTCTACAGTTCAATTGCAAAGAGATTTTCTTCAAAGGGTATCTCTGTGCATGTTTAGCTTAAGAAACAGATGGGAAACAGATACTACGGTTGAGAAGGACATGGGCCAGGTTGGTATCCCAGCAAGATCTTCTGCCTCATCTCTAAATGGCCCAGCTGATGAAGTGCCTGTGCTTCAACCTCAACTTCTGTTTGAGAACCTAGCCTGATATTGTTGATTTGCCTATAAGGTTTTCTGCACTTGAAGTTCCCTGCAAGAGGGTTTCCTTCCAAACTGAGATTCATAAAGTGAGTTAGGTTTAACAGAAGCAACATAAAATGGAACTGGAATCAAGAAGCATTTATTTAGCATTTATTTATCTGCTACTATGTTAAATCTAAGGAACGTGAAAGTCATAGTCTCTGTCCACAAATCCAGCACCTTTTCTTCAAGGGGAGGACTTTGTTTTCGAGACCTAATGAAAAAACATTAAAAAAATCCCCCTGAGGGAGAGCACTAGCCCTGAGCAAAAGAAGATCAAGGACAGAGGCCAGGCCCAAAGTTCAAACCCAGCATAAAGAAAAAGTTCATGGGTGATTTTCACTATCTATGAGATGAGCTTAATATTCTAGTTTAGAAGCCTGGCACTAGTGCTCACACCTGTTATCCTAGCGACTCAGGAGGCTGAGATCTGAGGATCATGGTTCTGAGCTACCTTGAGCAGGAAAGTCCGTTAGACTTTTAGCTCCAATTAACCAGTAAAAAGCTAAAAGTTGAGGTATGGAACAAGTGGTTAAGTACCAAACTCCAAGGTAGAGTGGGAGGCCCTTAGTTTAAGTCTTATTATAGGTGTATGTGCAATATACATACACACACATGAAATTTTAAAAGTTCCAGTTTAGCCCCAATGATTCTTCAGGAGATTAAGGTGACATAATGATAAGGAACCAGAGTACTGCAAGAGGGCACAAACATACTTGTTGACATGGATTTAGAAGTCTGGTGGAGTCTTTGGAGGCACCTGCACCTAAGTCACTAATTAGGGCTGATGTGCCCCAGTAGTGTTAGTTTTCTGATTTGGATGCTGATTATCCTTATAATCCCTTTCTTTACTTAAATTGTATGATCTTTTGAGCTCCTGTTCTGACACAATGGTTTAACTACATTTGTTTTACTGTTCTCTTTAAATAGCTTTTCACCTGTGAGACTCTTATCTTCAATCACACACACACACACACACACACACACACACACACACACACACACACACACACAGCTGGAAGTGGAGCTGTTGTTCAAGTGGCTGGGCCCTAGGCTAGAACAAAAAAGCTCAAAAGCAATTCCCAGGCCATGGGGTCAAGCCCCAGAAATGAGGTAAGAGGAAGGTAGCAGCTATTAGATGAAACAGCAGGATAAGAGGCCAGAGCTAGAGTGGTCAAGCCTATGATCCTAACTACCTAAGGAAGTTGAGATCTGAGGATCCAGATTTGAAGCCAGCCCAGGCAGACAAATCAGAGATTTATCCCTAAATAACCAGCCTGGGTTCAATTTCCTCACCTGACAGAAACAAAAACATAAAAGTAAACAAAATTTCTGGGGAAGGTTTATTTCTTATGATGGCTCTTCTGAAAACACTGAAGCCGTAGAAAACATGGATTCTCTTTTTCTCCTCTCCTGTCTCCCTTTTTCTTTCTTTTTTCTTTTTTCTCTGTGCTCTCTTTCTGTCTAGCACATGCTAGGCAAGATATGTAACCACTGAGTTTCATACCTAACCACATGTTTGGATTCTTAGATAATCCAATTCTCACTGGGTGCCAGTGGCTCATGCCTATAAACCTAGCTACTCAGGAGGCTGAGATCTCAGGATCATGGTTCAAAGCCAGCCCGGGCAGGAAAGTCCATGAACTCTTATCTCCAGTAAACCACCAGAAAACTGGAACTGGCTATATCTCTCAAATGGTAGAGTGCTCGCCTTGAGCTGAATAGCTGAGGGACAGCACCCAGGCCCAGAGTTCAAGCCCCATGACTGACAAAAAAAATACAATTCTCTTTACCTCAGAAAAGTTCCATTTTCCTTATATTTATAACCTTATGCCTTTCTAGCTCCAAAAATCCAGACTTCACACATTTACACTGCTGAAGGATAAATAATGAGATGCATCTTTTGATGAGGGAAGGGTCCGGGGTCATCCTAAAAACCACAAATCAAAGCATCTTACACTTCTGCTTAGAAACCTACTGCCATTTCCCATTAAGTTCCATATTAAGAGTTAAATCTATCCTGAGCTGGGTGCAGGTTGCTAATGCCTACAATCCTAGCTACTCAGGAGCCTAAGGTTTAGGGATCATAGTTCGAGACAAGCTTGGGCAGGAAAATCTGAGATTCATCACCATTTAACCACACATACGCATACACACGCGCGCGTGCACACACACACACACACACACACACACACACACACACACACACACACACACAACACACACACACACAGAAAATAAAAAGAAAACTTCATCCCATCTCGTAAGCCTGACAAGACATGGTGTCCAAATCCCAGACCTCATCTTATCTTTGTGCAACCCCCACCCCCATTTTTTTGTGCCAGTCCTAGAGCTTAAACTCAGGGTCTGGGCACTGTCCCTGTGCTTCATTTACTCAAGGAACATACTCTACCACTTGAACCACAGCATCACTTCTGGCTTTTTCTGTGTATGTGGCACTGAACCCAGGGCTTCATGCATGCTAGACAAGCACTCTACCACTAAGCCACATTCCAATTTACTTGGCCTCCCTTTTTTTGCAGCTTTTTTCTTTTTCTTTTCTTGGATTGCTAAAATTTGTTAAGGCCTTTGCATTTGCTAGTTAGTCCTCCCTCACCTTTTCCTGCCCCATTCATATAACTAAGCGTCCTCTCAAACACTTTGCTACTGGCCTGGACAGCCCTGTTCTGCCCATTTGGGCCTTGCCAAGTCAGTGGCTTGGGTGACCCCTGACCTCGGGATAATGTGGGAGGGTACTTGGCACTCAGTACCTCTCGGATGGTCAGATCTTCAAAAACACAAAGGCAGTCTCCTTTTCCAAGCCAACATCACTCCAATGACTATGGTCAGCCAACCTTTAAACCACTGGTTGGTGCCCAAACTCAACAAACCAGACCCCAGCCGCATCAGATCGAAGAAGAAGCAGGACCAAGAAGTACAAGCGGCCAGACCCACCCAGCAGGGGGAAGTATTCCCCAGGCATTGGGAGCATGTTTTGGAGGTGTCAGCAGTGGCTGTGGTGCTGGCTGGGTGCATAGTACTCCCCAAGTTGTGGTCGGCAGGAGCAAGGTAAGTCCCAGAGTAGGTGCTGGTAGCCTTGATTGCTGAGAAGAGAAAATGAAAGAAAAGGTGGCCTGAGGGTGTGTGGTAGGTGTGAGAGACACAAGCATATGCATTTTGGTTCCTTAAAAATATGAATCCCTTCAGCTTATTTTTTTCTTAGTTCACTGGTGTATTCTCTTCCAATTCATCATAAAATACCCAGAAAACTTAGGAAACCATTAAATAATGCAATTTCACTTTCACCTACCTGTTATTCATTTATGTTTGCTGTGAGATGATGAATTCATTGAGAGTAGAGTATCTACATTCCTTCTACTAATAATATTAACAGCATAAACAATATAAACTCATAGTCTTCCAGTCTAGAACATTCTAGATGATTTTTTTGGTCGGTCCTGGGGCCTGAACTCTGGGCCTGGGCACTGTCCCTCAGCTCTTCAGCGTAGGGCTAGCACTCTACCACTTGAGCCACAGTGCCACTTCCGGATTTTTCTGCATATGTGGTGCTGAGGAATCAAACCCAGGGCATCATGCATGCAAGGCAAGCACTCTACTACTGATCCACCTTCCCAGCGCCTCTAGATGATCTTTAAATCATGTAGATTCAAATTTAGATGGTGATGACCAAAAAATAGAGATTACCATTGTTTCCTATTTCAGAGTATGTCCTAATCTTATATGAAGTTACATGAATTACATTTCTACAATGATATATTTTGTATGTATTACATATCGTGCATGAATTACACATATTATACACACACACACACACACACACACACACACACACACACACACACACACACACACACACACACACACACGTATACATACAGCTTAGCTCCAAGGTGTCTTAAAGTTGCTTTCTGGTTTCATGCCTTGTGATTGTTTTTCTCCCTGGTATATTTTAATGGCTCTAGGCAACTGGTACCATATATAACTTTGAGCTTTCTCATGGATTGTTTTTATACCTTTGAACTCTTTCTCTGGCATTTTCACCTATCATAATCCTATGTACCTCTCATGGCAGACATTTGCAGATGCCTATGGGCCTAATAAAGTTAACATAAATGAGTGAATTGAATTCAAGTGCCAGTTTTGAGGTGCAGGAGCATTGCCTGAAAGGACAGTTGCCTGAAAGGACCATTTGGCATGAGGTAGTTATTAACCAGTCAGTATAGAGCCTTTGTTTCAAGTTTTCAAGGGAAATTGGACACTTGCACATTTGTATGAAGACTGGTTTTTTGTATATATTTTTTACTGTAAAGATACTGTACAGAGGGGTTACAGTTACATGAACAAGGTAATGAGTCCATTTCCTATCGAGCAATGTTACCTCCTCCTTTGTTTTTCTTCTTCTTTTTTTTATTGTGAAAGTACTGTACAGAGGGGTTACAATTACATGGGCACGATAATGAGTACATTTCTTATCAAGCATTGTAGCCTCCTCCTTTTTTTCCCCTTCCCATCCATTCCCATCCTCCCCTCTGTCCCCCCATCCTCCCTGCCCCCCACAAAAGTTCATTTTCGACATGATGACTTGTACATCTCATTGTTGCAATGGGTCCACCTGTATCCTTATTTAAATGATTTTTTTCCCTTTTCCCTCCACAAATTATACCGACACTAAATACAGTGAAAGCAGGGGTTATACTGTGGGGGAGGGACATACAAAGCAACAATGAAATAATCTTATAAATGTGTTAGAAACAATCACATGAAAGAAAAAAAGCATTTGAATACATATCTTAGGGTTCATTTCCCTAACATCACCTTATCTGACCTTTTCTGCTTGACTCAGACATATACTAGATATTGCAAATAAGGAAATCTATGGGACCTATGTTTCTTTGGGCCTGGCTTATGAAGACTAGTTTTTAAACATGGAACTCATTTAAAAGTTTAGACACTATATAGATAAATTAAAAACATCTCTAGGCTAGGTTTGACACTCCAAGCTCTAGACTTTTGTTTGGTACTTTGTGATTGAATAATGTCTTCTGATTCAAAATGGCTGTTTTCCTTTCTGCTAGCATTTTTGGTGTATATCTTAATTATAGTAGTGTGCTGGTCTTTCTGCCTTATTAGTTGCTAGTATGTTTTTAAAATCTATTTGAGGGTTGGGAAGGTTGCTCAGTGGTACAGCGCTTGCCTTGCATGCCTGAGGCCCTGAGTTCAATCCTCAGCACCACATAAGGAAAAAGTAAAAAGCCGGAAGTGGTGCTGTGGCTCAAGTGGTAGAGTGCTAGCCTTGAGCTGAAGAGCTGAGGGACAACGCCCAGGCCCAGAGTTAAGGCCCCATGACTGGACCAAAAAACAAAAAACAAAAACATAAAAAAAAACAAATAAAATCTATTTGAAACATTTGATATCATATATTGGCTCTTTCCTGCATGTAGTCCATGTCTCTATAGAAAAGGTTTATACATACCTATGTGTATGGGTGAAGGAGGGTGAAATAAAATGAGAGAGAGCAAAAAAGAAGAGGGTGAAGGAAAGGGCAGGAAATATATTAATTCTCTCAAGCTATTTGGTTCTCCTTCTCTTTGTTGAAGGGCCAATATGATATTGATTTAATTCCCAAAGAGCTCTTCTGGAAGGAATTAGATTGGGTATTTGAATTGCTGCTCAAAAGTTGATTTGAGGTGCTGGGAATGTGGCTTAGTAATAGAGTGCTTGCCTACCATGCATGAAGCCCATTGCTCAATTCCTCAGTACCACATACACAGAAAAAGCCAGAAGTGGGCTGTGCCTCTCAAGTGTTAGAGTGCTAGTTTTGAGCAAAAAAAGCTCCAGGACAGTGGCCAGGCCTTGAGTTCTAGTCCCAGAACTGGCAAAAATAATGTTGAAGTAGGAGGTCAATGGATATAGCCAAATGGTGGAGCTCTTCCCTGGTATGTGTGGGGTCCTGAATTCTATTGCTCACACTGTAAAAAAAAAAAAAAAAAAACATAAGTAAGTATGAAATATAAGTCAATCGTCATCTCTTTTTTAAAATTTTTTTATTGTAAAGATACTATACAGAGGGTTACAGTTACATGAGCAAGGTAATGAGTACACTTTCTATTGAGCATTGTTAACCCCTCCATTGTTTTCCCCCTAATATTCCTTCCCTCCCTACCTCCCCCGAGGTTCTTTTTTTTTTTAATTGTGATTAAGTGATTACATAATTTCCAAAATTTCACAGTATTGTGGAATAATGATGCTCATTTAAAGTCACAAGTTCATTCTAACTTTCCTGGAGCAAATTGTCTATCACAGTCTATAACATATAACAGTGTACACATATACACCATACATGTGATCAGCAGCATGGGGATATTTAGTAGTGGTTCGACCAGATGAGTGAGAGTTCTTTGTTTCTTAAGTCCTGTTAATTTTGTCATATCACCTAACATTTTGGATTTAGCATCCACTTATCAGGGAGACCATGTATTGTTTGTCTCTTTGCTCTTGGCTTACCTCGCTCAACATGATTCCTTCTAGCTCCAT
>NW_027203697.1:0-60040 GCF_024711535.1 Dipodomys merriami | reverse complement strand
ATTCTCACCTTCTGCTTCTTGCTGGATAATTGGAGATAAGTTTTCCCATTTTTGTCTATTTAGACTGACATTGAACTAAATTATTCAGGTCTCAGCCTCCCGAGTTGTACGATTGTACACATGAATGGCTAACACCAACTTTGCTTTACTGTTATTTTATTTACGAGGTAGAGGAAAGTGGAATTATATTTGTGTTAAGTGTGCAATTTTCAAATACAAGTTTGAATCAACTTTATATAGTGTATTGATATCAATTTTAACAGTTAAATCAATGAATATTACACATTCCCACAGAAATATAATTGAAAACAAAAGCATAATTGTTTTCTTAAAACAAGTAATGGAACCATGAATTTCTTTCACTTTACAAATCATGTTTTATATAATGTTAATTAGCAGATTTCTATGACTAAAAGTAAATCTATTAATTATATACCACAAGATGAAAAGTTATTATAGTTAAGAATAGATATTTCATCACAGCCAGAAGATAAGTTTTTGAGCATTCTCACTAAAAAGAAATGTTACACTCAGAATTTAATGGGTATGATACAGCTTGATCATTCCACAAGGTATAAATGAATGGGATTACCACTCAATACTTCATAAATAGGTAAAAAAATAATTATGTAGCTAGGAGCCAGTGGCTCATGCTTGTAACACTAGCTACTAAGGAGAAGGAGTCTGAGAACTGAGAATCATGGTTCAAAGCCAGCCTAGGCAGGAAAGTCTGTAAGACTCTTATCTCCAATGAGCCACCAGAAAACTGGCAGTGGCTCAAGTGGTAGAGCACTACTCTTGAGTTAGCTGAGGGAAAGTGTCCAGGCTCAGATTTCAAGCCCAAGGACCGACAAAAATTAAAAATAAACAAATATTTTTACAAAGATTTTAAAATATATATTCTAAAAGTTTTTAAATCCTCACTAAATATACTAGTTCATATAAATATAGAGAAGTGTTTTCTGGATTTAGTTGTCATTGAATCAATTTTGTAAATCACACATTTCTCACTCAATTCATATTTGTACGTATATATACTTATATATCTTAAGTATAATAACTGATACGTGATAGGCAGTGCTGTTTTAGGAATCTCCCTTGACTTTCTAACATTAACCCTTCTCCCCTAAAATCTATATGCCCTCAAACCTTATTAGAGGTTTCATCTCATTGGAGCAGCCATAATCTTTGTTTGGAACAACTGTAACATTTTACATGTATTTCACTTAGTTTAAGAACCAAAGCACTCAAGTCATCTTAACAATGCCAGTAATAGCAAAATATCTTCCGAGATTTTCAGTCTCTTAAGAGATGAAAATCTTTAATTAAGTGGCGCTGTAGCTCAAGTGGTAGAGCACTTGCCTTGAGCTGAAGAGCTGAGGGACAGTGCCCAGGCCCAGAGTTCAAGCCCCATGACCGACAAAAAAAAAAAAAAAAAAAGAAAATCTTTAATTAAACATCTGTTTTTTTTTTTCTGCCTAACAACTTATATTTTAGGAAGATCTTTTTGGCTAATCCTCTATTCCTGATTAGAAGACCGGAACAAAGGTAATAATGAAAACAGCCAAGGAAAATACTTGGAAACAATTAAAAAAGCAATCACAGACTCTCCTGTTTTCACCGGTTTCAATGATAATATAAGTTAAAATATCATGTTTTTGTTGCATTTAAAGAGCAATAATTAAACTTTAATTAGCAGTGACGAGGGCAACAGAAAATTTTGAAGGCAGCTTGACTTTGAACAATTCAACATAAGCATAATGGATTTATCTTGTTTTTCTATGCAGTTGCCAAAATAATTGAGAGCAACACGCAAAGGCAGGAAAACACTTAAGCCAAAGCAGTAAACTTTTGTGTATAAGATTATTGTGAGGGTCTGACTCTTTCAAAGTCAAGCTTGCAAAGAGGAAAGTGTATTTGCTTTGGTGATAACAATAAAAAATATATAAATCCTTTATTAATGCTTATCATATCTTGACTAGGACTGCTTGATTTGGAGAAGAGGAAAGGTATGAAAAAGTTCAAGATTCTTTGACTATTCCAAAAGATCATTCTTGTTTAGCATCTATAGCGATGGAAGTATGCTTGGTTACTCTTAGTATCATGCTTGCTTACTTTTAGAAGCAGTGATTGTTTCTGGGTTATAAGCTGCAATCCTTGGGTCTTAAAAAAGGGTCATTTCCTAAGAGAGGAAAGTTGCTGTGCAAACAAACCTAAAATATCAAAGACAGCATGGTGGAAACTATTTTCTAGCTATATCACAATCTGTAGGTGTAGATTTTGTTTCCCATTGTTCCAGGGGACACATTTTTGTTATCTTCTTTTTCACCATCTAGTGATATTATAATATCCTATACCATCCTGGGATGGCTGTATCTTTACTGGATTCTCTTATTTCTGTTGGAAAGTTAGGAAGGATAGAAAATTGAGTTTCTGTTTCTGTTTTACCTTATTTTTTATTACTTTAGAAACTGTAACTCAAAATTACAGAAATTTTCTCTATCTTATTAGGAGACAGATTTCATTCCCATATTCTTACCCTAGCCTTCTACATAACTTTGGTACTTCGTGGTCCCCAAATGTGAAAATAAAGAAAGGGAGCTTCTTATTTAAATATTATTTAGAATTTCAAGACTTGCTTTATATAAGGCCCTTAGTAGTATGTGCATCATACATGTGTATATCATATATGTGGCACCTTTTTCTTATTCTCAAAAAATAGGAAATGTGGTGTCTCTATAGCTGCATCAGGAAAAGGCTGTAGTTGAATTACTTTACTAATACAAATCTGCTATAAAATATTTCTACAAGTTAATTGACTTGAATAAAGCATATTTGTCATTTTATAGTTGTAAAGGACAGAAATCTAAAATAAGTCTCATTAGATCAAAATCCAGCCACCTATAGAGCTAAAATATTTTTCAAATTATTTTACTGGAAAATTCATTTACTTTCTGTTCTGCTTTCCAGAAATTCAGAATCTGGGTTGTTGTTTTTTTCCTTTATCTTCTAAGATAGAATTTTTTACATCTTTCTGATGGTTTTTACCTAATCATGTCCTTTCGAACTACACCTGAGACTTTTAAGTACCAATTTGAGTATATTTCCCCCATCTGATAATTATTCAAATATGTGTTCCTTGGGTGATGAAAGCTGATTACTTTACATATATCTATATCTATATCTATCTATCTATCTATAATGTAAATCTATGTTTGAGGATTAGGTATTTGGTGAAGACATATTTTGGGAAGGTATTTGCTATGTACAGTGAGTGTGTACCATTGTTTTTACTATAACCTGTTAGCCTTTGAACAACATATTTCTTCAATGAAATATAACTAAAAAACATTAGTCCCTAAAAGCAATTATGCCTGATTAAAAATTGTCATGTACCAGAAATCCTAAATGCCAGAGAGCCGTTCTGGCACTATCACTTTTTATGCATTCTGCTTACAATCTTTTCTTTTCAAGAGCATTTGATTGTTATTATTTTGGAATTATAGTTAATATTTATTTGACTACTAGTTTTGAAGAATGCACCACCCAGTACTGGTTCTCTTTTTGTAACTTTTTTGGGTCTAATCTATTTCTGAAAGAATCACAGCCATTTAAATTACATGAACTGCTTATTGAAGTTGAATCAGCATGGAGAGGAAAAGAAGACAAAAGATGCCTCTGTGGGTATGTCACGTTAAAAATGAATCTACAAGCTATTTATCTTAAAATCGTCTATTTTTTATTATGTTTAGATTCTGATATAATTTAGCCTGTCAACTCACACAATGTTAATGCAGTCTTATTTCATGCCTCACAAAAGCAAATAACAAATTACTATTTATTTTAAAATTATTTAATTTTTAAATTATCATTTACTTAAAAAACTATAATTTTAAAAATTTAGCCAAGGCAAATGGTTTATTAGATATTTAGAATCATGTTCAGACTCTCTGGTGAAAGCAATAAAGGGAAAAATATCATGTATTTATTTTTCCTTGAGCCACTTAGATTTACTTCATCTATTTCTGAAAAAATAAAATTCTTGATTTGAACCATTTTTCTTGATATCCACAATGTATCAATCTTCCTTTATTAATAGGAAAGTTTGGAGAGAGGATGAGAATTCATGTTAGAGAAAGGAGAAGAGCAAAGGAGAAGGAAAAATCTAGATATTTTTTTCTTAATCATCTCTAGCACAAGGTCTGGATAATGATTGTGAATATTAGAAACAGTGCTCTAGAGTGATTAAACACATCTATAGAAATGGAAATTCCCACAAGTGATCACATGGAGAATGCTTATTTATAAATAATTGTAATAGGTTCCAATAGGAAATGTTACTTATTTGTTTAGTTCTTGTTTAGGATTTGTTAAATTCTGGTGTGCTATAGTCAACTATCATAAAGGTATACAAGAATGTTAAGAAACTAACATCTTAATATCATGTTTAATATTAGTTTAGTTCTGCCTGTGTTATATGTACGAGGCTGCATTTGAGTTTTGCCTCAATTTCACATGCTATATTCTTCCAGTATATAAGTTGAAATATGCTGGAAATATGCTATTTTCATAGCTAAGTGAAAACAAGACACAGAAAATGAGATAGAAATCTTCCCCTAGAAATACCCTTTCACCACTTCTGGTTCACTTTTGTAAGCTGAAGTAAGTCACATGACCTATCTTGACATTGCAGGGTAGAGGTAAATCTCACCTACAGGAAGCTGATGCAGGACATAGAGCAATATACCAAGATATGCAACACTTGAGATAAAGAGGAAAAAAGAGAACTATAATACTTGCCATCACATGTCTCTGCAGGAAGGAAGCTACTATGTACCTTTGTTTCTAAAAATACTGATCTTGCCCATGTAATTGTAACCCCTCTGTAAAGTATTTTCACAATAAAAAATAAAAATAAATAAAATACTGAGGTCTTCATATCATGCCTTTTATGCTTGGCTATTACAGGAATTAGAGAACCTTTTGATACTGAGACAGCATAAAATCTCAAAGAAAGCTGGAGTAATCATTTCAATACTACCTTTTGTTCTCCAAGAAAAGAAACCATTTTATAGACAATAATTTATACTTTCTTACCTAGTATCTTTTTGTCCAGAAGTGGATTTTGTAAACATATGTGTCTATCCCCCAGAACAAATGTCTTCATTTATCTGCATCTTGTACAGACAGCAAGTGAAATAGATGTAAGTGGGAGTTCATCAGTAGCACTTTTCAAAAATACAAAAATGTGGACAGGGAGCCAATATACATATTTTTTTTTAATTTAATTTTATTTTATTTGAGAACATACTGTACAGAGGGGCTACAATTACATGGGCAGGATAATGCATACATTTCTTACCAAGCATTGCAGCCTCCTCCTTTGTTTACCCTTCACCTCCCTTCCCATCCTCCCCCCTCCCCCCACCCATTTATACCCCCCTCCCCCCCACACCGACATATTTTTCCACCATCACCTACCACATCCTCCTTCCTTCCTAGGTAACATTCCTAATCAATAAGAAGTCTTAGATATTTGGCTTTTGATGTGGAAAGTGGAAGCAGAATGTTATCGATGTTGGAGATGATGGGTTATAAATTTTACATAATAATGTCACATGCAAAAGCTCTGAGTCCTGCAGGTCTTAACACTATTTCCTTAGTGATGTGATAGCCTTACTGGACTTACTATTGTTTTCCATTTCCTTTTCTTCCTCCTGCCCTAAATTATAATACATGTTAATCAAATGAAAAATTAATGCCATCTTAAGAAAGTCCCAATATAACAAGTCATTATGTCGAAAAACTAACTTTACAACTTTGGTGGGGGGGGGCGAATCGGTGGGCAAGGATGGTAAGGGGAAACCAGGAGGAGACAACAATGCTTGATTAGAAATGTACTCATTACATTGCTCATGTAATTGTAACCCCACTGTACTCTATTTTCACAAAAAAACTTATTAATATAAAAAAGAAAGTCATTTAGGACTTTGGGAATGTGGCTTCATGGAACAGTTATTGCTTAGCAAGCATGAAACCGTAGGTTCAATTCCTCAGTACCACATAAACAGAAAAAGAAACAGTGGAACTGGTACTTTGCCTCAAGTGGTAGAATGCTAGCCTTGATCAAAAAAAAAGAAGAAGAAGAAGAAGTAGTTCAGGAACAGTTCCCTGGTCCTGAGTTCAATCCCCAGGACTGGCAAAAGAGTCATTTAGCTAGTAAATGCAAAATAAAGGAACCATACATGGAATATATAATTGCTCCTTCCTACTGATACCTAACAATAGTCCTAATTCATGTACTTTATCTATATTAGAATACTGTGTTAAGCAAAAATAAAACGTTTTGTTAATAGGTCATGGCAATTAATACCAGGAATGTATTTAGATATCAGTTGAAGATTAATCCCGGAAATTCAAATATTCCAGGATTTTGAGTGGTCACTGCTAATCACAATGAGAAGGGTAGTATAAGTGAGATTTGGAAACCTTTTTGGCAAGTCATGGCACCAAGAAGACAGAGGTTAATTAATAGTTTTGACAGAAGAGAAGGAATAACTCCAGATGGAAGGAATAAATGATAATAATAACAAAGTTATACCATAAACTGTTCTAGGGAACCATTTTGGTTATTGAAGAAGTAGATATCACCTAGGCTTATTCCTCATTGCCTTTAGCATTCTAATCACTTAGGCTAGTTCTTAATCTCTGTGTGATAAGTTGTATATCCTTCTATGCTGCTCTTTTATACCTGATCTCCTTTGCTTTGTAAAAATCTCAGACTTTCTCTATTTCTCTATGAAAAATTTCTGATACTAAGTCCACATACACAGACAGCAGAGGATGCTAATGTAAGAGTGCCTACGCTCATGAGTCATTAATGTAAGAACATGGAAAAGGAGGACATATTTATTGCTACCTCAATTTTTCTGAAAAGCTGCATTGTCATATCATTTGATTCAAATTTCCATTTTTTGTCTACATAGTGTCATTACGTGCACCAAACTGCACGTATGAGTCGGCTGTGGTGTCTCACACCTGTAATCCTAGCTACTCAAGAGGTTGAGACTGGAGGATTGTGGTTCAAAGCCACACTGGTCAGGAAAATCCATGAGAATCTTATCTTCAATTACCACCAGAATCCTAGAAATGGTGCTTTAGAAAAAGTGCAAATATGGCTTTAAGTTTTAAGTAAGTTTTAAGTTTTAAGTAAGTTTTAAGTAATATTCCCGAGCAGAGAAAATAATTCCAAAATAATTCAGTGCACCTACTTTTGCTGAGTTAAGTTATGGCTTCTTTGCTGGACATATTCTCTTGTTTTAAAAACTGCCAAATATTAGTTTTATAATAAACTTCATCTAATATTTCTTGGTTCAAAAGAGAAGTCCATATGGTTGATGTCACTTGGATTTATTACTATCTCAAAGCCAACCCAGGCAGGAGAGTTTGTCAATCTCTTATCTCTAATTAAACACCAAAAAAGCCAGAAGTGGAGTTTGGCTCAAAGAATAGAGTACTAGCTTTGGGGGCAGGTGGGCAGGAAAGACAACTCTACAGGGACAGAGTCCAGCCTTTCAGTTCAAGCCTCAGAACCAGCACAAACAAAACAAACAAACAAACAAACAAAAAATACTCACATATTTATTTGGGACCATCCTTAAAACACTGGTTTGAAAAGAGGCTCCTTTTGCTGAACATACTCACTGGATCCTGCTTTTTGGAATCCTTATTGGTATGGAGAACTCAGAACCAGATTAAAGCAATGGATATCTGTCTCCTTCAACAAGAGAATCATGTCAGGAGTGAAATATTTTGGCATACAACACTTTTAAACCTCTATGACTTTGTTTCTTTGCAGTAGAACACTTTTAAAGCAACGTTCTGTCCTTTTTTTCTATGTTGGCCTCCAAATGGCATATTTTTTCCTTTTGTTATACTCTCAACTAGAAGTTTACAAACAAGTTTTATATTAGTAAAGAACACACTCCTTTGTTTACCCTTCACATCCATTCCCAGCTTCCCCCCCGTGTACAGTATATTCACAATAAAAAAAACAAAAACAAAAAACAAAAAAAAAGAACACACTCGATAAAGTCAGTGACAGAGTTTCCTTCAAGGCTTGGATTCTTTTCTTTTACAGTAAAAATGAGAACACAAATTAACTTGAACTTTGTCATGTCACAATGTTCTATTCCTCTCTCGGAATCAGTTTCCACTTCCAGTAACAGTTCCTTCCATTTACTTCCAGTAATAATCTATGGTGCTGCTCCATGTAAAATGAACATTTTGTGTCTTCATTGAAATAGCACAAGTACATCTTTGAACATGAGGTACCACATGTTTCAGAGACAACTTAATAATGAGAAAATATGGAATTTACATGGTTTGTAAAACATTATCCATGTACACATGGCCATATAAGATGATGTTAAGTGAAATGGACCCCAACATAAGACACAACTTGTTTATTTCTTTCTTACTATTGTTTTTAATGTATCTAACATGTACTATGTGATTTTTTTGTTGTTTCTCTTCTAGTTTCTTCCTCCATGGTATAACCCCTGTTTTTTCTATATTTAATGTTGGTGACTTGAATCTTGCATATACATTTTTCTAATGTGAGGAGCAGAAAGAAAATAACAAAATGCTGAAACAAGGATACAGTATGAGCCACCGTAAAGATGAGATGTACAAGACACAAGAACTTTACAACTTGGGGAGTGGAGGAGGGATTTAGGGTGGCGGGGAGAAAAGGGATGGCAAGGGAAAAACAAAAGGGCAGGTAACAATGTTTGATAATTTATGTACTCATTAACTTTCTTATGTAACTCTAACCCCTCTGTACATCATTTTTACAATAAAAAACATGAAAAAACCATTATCCTGGAGTACTTTAAGTTCAAATTTCCTAAGTGGTCTGTAAATTAAGACAAATTTTGAGTGGGAAGAAGGTCTCAGAAACATTTATTTGTGTGTGTTTTGCATTATTTCCCAAGTATTCATAAGTTAACAGTAGGAGAAACAATAAGAATAGTTGGAGAAAAAGAAGTTCTATGTTTAAGTATAATGGTTCAATACAGAATAGAAGACTCTGCAAATAAGACAATTTTGAAATAATAAAGCCAAGGCCAGTAGGTAGATCTATGGGTGTGATATAGAGAAAGCATTACTACTAAGTGGAATATGAAGGATGAGGCCACTCTGTTTCTTCTACTAGTTCTAAATCATGACAGCTAATCATGGAATTTTGTGAAAAGTAGAAGGGAGGAATAATTCTAGTTCCAAAGCAATTCGGATATAAGAGCATGGACTTAACTGGAAATAATGCCATGTTGAGAGAGCAGGAATTATACTAGCAATGAATTGGTGGATAAGATCACATTTCTTTTTTTCTTTTTCTTCCTTTCCTTTTATTGTTTTTTTGATGTTTGTGGGCCTGGGCACTCTCCCTCTACTCTTCAGCTCAAGGCTAGCAGTCTACCACTTGAGCCACAGTGCCACTTCCAGTTTTCTGGTGGTTAATTGGAGATAAGTTCTTCAGAAACTTTCCTACTTGTGCTGGATTGAACTGCAATCCTCAGATCTCAGCCTCCTGAGTAGCCAGGATTATAGGCATGAGTCACTGGCACCCCTCTTAAGATCCCATTTCTAACAATGTACACTCAAGGTGTGTAATGTGTATGTTCATCTATCTTTTTTTTAAATTTTATTTTATTTTATTTGTGAACATACTGTACAGAGGGGTTACAATTGCATGGGCAGGATAATGCGTACATTTCTTACCAAGCACTGCAGCCTCCTCCTTTGTTTACCCTTCATATCACTTCCCAGCCTCCCCCCTCCCTCCCCAATCCCCATCCTTCTCCTTCCCCCCTCCCCCCGCCCCCGCACCAACATTGTAAAGCTCATTTTGGACATGACAACTTGTACTTCTCATTGTTGCAACAGGTCCTCCTGTATCCTTAAACAACTGGTTTTTCCCCATCTCCTCCACAAGTTATACTGACATGAAATATAGCAAAGAGATAATCTTATAAATGCATTAGAAACACATGCATGAAAGAAAAAAACATTAAAATACACATCTAAGGGTTCATTTTCCTGACATCACATTATCTGAACTTTTCCGCTTGACTCATACATATACTAGATATTACAAATAAGGGAAACCATGGGTGTTCATCTATCTTTATATGTATTATTGAGTTAAAAATCTGGGCTACAGCTTAGACTTTACACTCACAAAAATGTAACTAGTTTAAAATCTGATACTCTTGGAAAGATGAAACCTAAGAATGTAAAGGAGTTTGGGAAGTTCAGTTTGCATCCAGCCTGGGCAGAACAGTCTTTGATACACTACCTATAATTAACCAGCCAAAAGTTGCATTGGAGAAATGGCTCAAGTGATGGAATATTAGTTATGAGCAAGACTGCTGAATAAGAGCTTGAGGTTTTGGCATACATACATAAAAGCATGCACATACACAGAGGCACTTATATGTACAAACACATATATATGAAACAACTCTCAGAATGTGTAGAAAAGTTAGAAAATAATAGAAAATATGTCCTGAGTAAAACTAGAACAAGTGATAATTTTTTAATATTAGAAAGCCCTCAATTGAACTTTCCCCAGAAAAGCTTGAGAATATTACAAAGTTAGGGAACAGAGATAGTAAGAAAATCAAGTAATCATTATTAAAGGAATCAGATCCATGGAGGAATGAAACAGAGACCCCTGCAGGTGCATCTGAAAATGTTCATATCCTGTGTCAAATATTAGAACGTCTTTGAAAATTGTACATAAACAGTCTGAGCAGTCAGTCTAGTGGATAAGATCATTGGAGAAATTCAGAATTGCTAGCCTGTTTCTAGATTAAATAAACCAACAAAATATGGCAGAGCAATGTGATACAAGCCTGGGATTCTAGCACTCAAATTAAGACAGGAGATTAGAGAGTGGAATTACATAACGATACCTTCCCTCAAACAGGTAGTATAATTTTGCCTCAATAAAACAATCCAAAAAACAAGAAAGGAATACAAAGTTGGAAGTTTGGGTTAATTATGTCATTATGTTTTGAGAATTCAAGTTTCCTATATACAACTCATACATAATCCTCACTTGTGTTTTAAATGCTGTCTTCATTACAGAACATTCCTAGATAGAAAATAGCTCATGATTCCCAACCAAATATTTGAAAAAGTAAGCATCATTCTGTTGGATTACAAAGAAATTATGAAGGAATACAAAAGCTTAAGCAAATAGCTTAAGAGAAATAGCAAAGTTCATCTCATGTAGGACTTTGTAGACCTGGCTAAATTAGAATTTAGATTTAAAATAAGTAGTTTTTGCTTGTAATTTCATATTCTATAGGATACTGCAAAATTGTTTTCAAGTAGAAGATTTAATTTAGAAATTCACAAATGATTCTGGCATTTTATTTGCCTAGAATATTCTTTCAAGTGAGGTATAATTAGAACTTAGTTAATATATAATTCCAATAATTCATGTATAGCATGATAATGTGAAAAATCTAGAAAGAGGTGCTAACAAATGGATGCTATTAATTTATAAATTTAGAAAAAGAGCAATTTTTGAGACTGGTGTGACATGGTATGAAGAGAATAATTGTGTCATCCTTTTTCTTCTACCTATACATAACACAGGAAGAAATTTCCTTAATTACATACATCTGTATACAATGAGTAAAAAGCTAGGTTTGAGGTGTGTTTTTATTTCGTTTTTGTTGTTTGGTTTGTACTAGGGTTTCAGCTCTGGGCCTGGGCACTGTCCCTGAGACTGTTTTTGCTCAAGGCTACTGCTCTACCACTTGAACCTCAGTGCCACTTTTGTCTGGCTTTTCCTTAGCAGTTTATTGGAGATAAGAATCTAAGAAAACTTTCTGCCTGAGTGGGCTTTGAACCATAATCTTCAGATCTTAATATTCAGATATTCAGATCTCCTGAATATCTATGATACATAAAACAATAATATATAATAACATAAAAATAAATAATACTTGCAAGTGTTCTGATCTCAAGAATATCACTGGAGGGAAATGATGCAGCAAAGTTTTGTGTAGTGTTCTTTGCACAACTGGGAGTGTATCACAGCAGAAGTGCAGTATATTTTCACAGTAGTGATAAGCAAGTCATGATATAAATTTAGGGAATTTTAAGGTGCACCTTACAAGTTGTAAACTGTTGGGCATAAAAACTTGGGATTCTTTGTCATCGAAATAATAGCTTACTCTGATGAACAAATGTTAACTCTTCAGGAATTAATTGTTATAGATAGGTCATAGTTTTATCTTCTACCAGAAAATGGCTATTTTATCTGTTGACTTTTAAATGTGTAACATCCCATTGGAAACTGCATCTATGGCAGAATTAAATAAAGTGCAAACAGATACTGTTTTAAATGTCTCTGGTATAGCATGTTCAGAATTTGAAAATGAGTATTTAGCAGTCCTAGGAATTTTGAAGAACATATATATTCTGTCCTCTTTACAATTATTCAGTTTTATAAGTTAGGAGTTTCCATAGAATTGAACGTTTTTGGGTTAGTATGAGATAATATTAAAATAATGTTTTGTTCAAAAATAATGGCAAGTATATTGTGAAAATATTGTATAGTTTGATAACCTTCAAGTTGATGACCCTTTGATAAAAAAAAGGGGTAATAGAATCATATTTACCATACCAACCAACACATTGAAATTATATTTTTGTAGCTTATTTTTCAATTTAATTTTATTGTCAAGGTGATATATAGAAGGGGTTGCAGTAATTGTAAGGTAGTGAATACATAACAAGTCAAACTTTTTACCCCCCATCACTTTCCTCAGTTTTCCTTGACCTCAATACCCCTCACAAGTTGTAATTTATATTTCAAACATGTTGTGTTGTGTGCATTGCTACTGCATTAGTTTGCCATTTGTCCTTTGTCTCACCATTTTATTATTCCTCTTCCCTTGCCACATTAAGATAAATTTATATACAATGACACATGATACTGAAATCAAATATAGCAGGGGACAAAACATAGGGGAAAACACAAAAGAAAAAAGAAACCACATAGTACATTAAAAACAACAACCACAAAGAAAAACCTCTGTTTCCATATGCAGGACTTCATTTTGCTCAGCATCATCTTATAAATAGTCCTTGAGCCATTCTGTTCAACTTTTAGGACTATCCTAGATATTCCCTACTTATTACAAATTAGGGAAACCATGGAATCGTTCTTTGTGTCTTGTTTATTTTACTTAGTAGGATTTTTCCAAGTCATTCCACTTCCTTATGAATTGTAAGCATAGAATTCTACCGCGTTTATATATACCACATTTTGTCAATTCATTCATCTACTGAGGAGCATATTGGTTTAAAACATGATTGCATGTAAGTATCATTTAGAGTCATTCTAAAATGACAGATGCCACCTCCTCAGACATTCTAAAATCACGATTTCTAAGGAAGATAAGATTTCATGGTCGTACAAGTGTTGAGATATCTGGATGAGTCTAATGTATATCTTGCACTGAATTAGGCAGCAAGATGTCCAATATCATATGGGATAAAAATGGTAGTGACAAAATATTCCCTTGAGAAAAATATAGGAGTCTGCCAGAAGTATGAAGTAGTTCAGATAATTTTGAAGGTTTTAATAATGCAAGCTCATGTATGTCTCTTTAAATAAAAATTATGTAAGTGGAAGGGCAAAAGATGGGGAAGAGAAGAAAATAACTGACAGCAGATCATTGTCCCAAGTTAGAGTATAAAAAGACATAATCTATAATTTCCCAGTTAAAGAGAGACCAATATAATACATCCCAATTAATTTAGGTACATGCAAAATATTTACTTGGCTTTTTCCTACTGTAATGCTCCAAAATAAATGAAGACTTATAAGAAAAATTATGTGATTTCCACTACTTCAACCTGAACACTAAATGTAATGAGCCCTGTTTTTCTCACTTTGCACGTGGAAAATAGTCCCAAAGTTGATGATGTTGTGGCTGATTAGAGTCAGAGCTAGGGGCTTCTACTTGTACAATTATCCCAGAATAGTTTAAAGCAGTGTTTCCCCCAAAGTTATCCAACTACATTTTCTGAAGCTATACTTTGAACACACCCTCACACCTGAGCACATAATTTGAAATCACACTTCTGCATTTCCTTGGCACATTCTACTTTGTGCTTTTGTCTTTTTTGCACATTCCTTTTGAGTTCATAGTTGCTCTATTTCCATTTCATCTTTACAAACTGCTAAGAACATTGTTTAACTACCACTATTTGTTTGCACACACCCAGTCTATGTATGAAGGTACTTTGTCCATGTTAAGCAATAGGGCAGTACTCACTCTCTGAGGAGAAAAGTTGCACAGTATAACCCTACACCCACAGTAGAGGATGTAGAATTTAAAGCATTTTGAGATGAACAGTGATATTAGAATTGAAAGGCTCCTTAGGGACATTTCCTTGGAGCTCATTAGTTTTCCCTGTAGAAATATAAATATCCACAAAATCTGGAGCTAATTAGTAAGCATCTGAATTTACACTAGATCCTACATGTTGTGTTAATACAAGTTACCATTGTATTATTGCTATATCATCATCCTTCCCTACTTGAAAATGGGTATGAGAAAATGAAAGAAAGGCACTAAAGCAAAATGTCTTATCTTTTTAGGCATTTAATCCTAGTGGTGAGGGTAATATCTGAACTCTTCCATTCAATAAAAGCTTGAAGTTTATAAGAGCACTTGAATTTGTGGTAGGTTGATTGATAGGGCTATTTCAACATAGAAATATCCCTAATAAGAACTAGAGTTTAAAATAGACTATATGGCAGTTATGATGTTTCAATGGCTATTGAGGAATTTTCTATTCTAAAGAAGAATCAATTCGGAGAATCTTCAATCACATCAGTAAAGCTGTATGTTCAACCTAATACTTAGTGTTACTTGTCCGACATTTATTATGAATAGGCTGATAAGATATCCAAACATATCTAAAGATATTTCAATAATATCCCAAACTGATGTGGATACATGGGCCAAGAATTGGAACTGTAGGACAAGTTAGGTTTGTCTGAGTTATAGTTCAATGTATAAACTCCTGGCTAAACAAAGGCTTCAAAAATATCCAAAAACAATGGGGCTGGGAAGGTGGCTCAGTGGTAGAGTCCTTACCTTGCATGCATGAGGCCCTGGGTTCAATTCCCCAGCACCACATATGCAAAAAGAAAAAAAGCCAGAAGTGGTGTTATGGCCCAAGTGGTAGAGCACTAGCCTTGAGCTGAAGAAGTGAAGGACAGCGCCCAGGCCCAGAGTTCAGGCCCCACGACCAGACCTCCCCCCAAAAATATTCAAAAACGAACTTTACAAACTTTAGGGGGGGGATATGAGAAGGGATGGCAAGGAGAAACAAAGGAGGAGGCAACATTGCTTGATAAGACATGTACTCCTTATCTTTCCCATGTAATTGTAACCCCTCTGTACAGCATTTTCACAATTAAAAAATTTATACAGAATACCTCTAAGTAAAGTTCAGAACAATTGTATCTGTATAATTCTTTTTTGTTGTTGTTCTTTTTTGGTAGTGTTGGGTGTATCCGTTGGAAAAGAACAGGCCTAACAGTGCCTTCCAAATTCTATAAGCTACCAAAAAGGCACCATAATTGACATGAGGGATGCTTCTTTTTTTTCTTTTTCATTGTTTTTTATTGTGAAAATACTGTACAGAGGGCTTACAATTACACGGACAAGATAATGAGTACATTTCTTATCAAGAATTGTATCTTACTCCTTTGTTTCCACTTCCCATCCTATCATGCCCCCTGTATAATTCTTCTAAGGTCAGGATGAAAGTGTTTGTTCCCAACATTTAAAATCAACAGGATATGTTGAACTCATGGATCCAGAATTTTATGGCTTCACATTCATATTTCAAAAATTTTATCAATATGACTTCACCAAAACTCGGTTCTTATTGAACTTGTCTATGTCCTCTTACTTTTCAAATCCAGGTGGCATATTTCCTTGAATATCTTCCTGCAAATTCTTTCCTTCCTTTACTTCTGAAAATCTTTTATTACTTTTTTGTTTCCTAATTTATTGCTTTCTTCCAATCTTGTCCACACTGTTGCTCACATTGCTCACACTTGTGTCCGAATTTCCTTTTTCTCTTCCCTTCAATAATACCCCCAATTTTATTATTGTTTTTCATATTCCTGGCTGTACACATTTTGATGATGTCTAAACAGACCTATTTTGTATCTGTTTAATATAAATTTTAGAAATATCAGAGAGTTTTTTCCCCTAAATCAATCATTTCCACCTGTGGTCCTTATTGCTAAATATATCACTAATATAGCTGTCAGCTATATTAGTGATATATATATATATATATATATATATATATGTATATTGTGGAAGCACTTTAGATTTCTTCTTACCACTCTGCCTCTGCCCATTAGATAAGATGAATTATCAAAATTTTCTCAGTAAAGTGTTTTTCTTTTCAATCACAACATTGTCATTATCAGGATACACTGTGGTCATCATCATCTTCACCAAAATTATTATTAGCATCGTAAGTGCTAACTTTTGAAAGTCTGATATGTATCTATGATTTTTGGTTATGAATCTATGATTCTATGTTTTTTGGTTAATAATTTTAATGTTACCACTGTGGTTGAATCCATATTAAAATTTTGAGCAAATAAAGAAACAAAAAACGAAACCATAAGAAGTAGTTTGACTATGTGCATAAGACAAATTATGGAATAGATTTTTGAAGTATTGCAAATTCCTAACCAGTATGATATAACTTCCTCTCTCCCCTCCACTTCACACAAATTTTTAAGTTTGAACAGAATTATTTCATGTAATATAATATAAATATTACTACAATATCATGTGTATATCTTAAATTTCCTTGAAAGTAATAAACTACATTCTATTGAAATATTAGTGATTTATTGCTAGGAAAATTTTGGAAAAGTAGACTATATCTTTGGAAAGATAAAATCAAAAATAGTAGCATAAAAGTTATAAAGAAGTCTTTCTTCAGAAATATGTATATATATATATTATGTATAGAAAGATATACATTTTTAGAGATTATTTGTCATCAGAAGTATATACATATATCAAAATATATGTGTAGAACATTGTACATTATAGTGAAACAAAAATCTTAAAACATAATTAAAATTTACAAAATACATCAAACAAAATGCCAGTGACTCACGCCTATTATTCCAGGTATTCTGGGTAATGAGATCTTAGAATTGTGTTCAAAAATAGCCCAGAGAGAAAAGTACTTGTTAGGGGCTGGGAAGGTGGCTCAGTGGTAGAGCACTTGCCTTGCTAGCCTGAGGCCCTGGGTTCGATTAGTCAGCACCACATAAACAAAAAGAAAAAAGCCGGAAGTGGCACTGTGCCTCAAGATATAGAGTGCTGGCTTTGAGCATAAAAATGCTTAGGGACAATACCCAGACTTTACAAACTACAACAGCAAAATATATCACATTAATTTCACAAAAGCATCTTTTAACTGCTGTGAACTTTTTTTTTTTTTTGGTCTGATCATGGGGCCTGACCTCTGGGCCTGGGAGCTGTCCCTCAGCTCTTCAGCTCAAGGCTAGCGCTCTACCACTTGGGCCACAGCTCCACTTCCGGCTTTTTTCTTTTTGCTTATGTGGTGCTGAGAAATCGAACCCAGGGCCTCATGCATGCAAGGCAAGTGCTCTACCACTGAGCCACCTTCCCAGCCCCTATGCAAACAATTTTTTAGAGACATGAATACATGCCCCTGGAAAATGTTAAGTAAAATGTATAGAATATTTACAACTATGTTAAAGACATGACTATTTAGATATTTTAAGATATTTAGGTAATAATTACAAATTAAGAATAATGATAATATATTGAGACTGGTCTTTTATTCTATTTTACAATAATAATTAAATTATATTTGTAATGATTATATAAAAATACTCTTGTTTGGTATTTGAATTATAATAAGTGATAAACATTTTTAAATGATTTCCATAGGAAAGGATCATTTTCTTAATGGTATCAATTCTTTTGTAATTTCAAAACAATTAAGAAAATTATTCCAAGGTCTGTTTGCTTTAAGACTACATTTGTTTTGTTGTTCAAGGGTTCATATGTTGGTAGAAATTAAAATTCCAAAATTTCAATGGATGTTGGCATTCAGGAACATCTTCATAGATACTAATATTGGAGTCCCTTAACTGGAATTGTTTTATTTCATTTGTTATTTTCACAAATAAATCAAGATGATTGTTTATTTTGTATATATTCACTGCTTTTGGCTCTTATCTTGAGAATACTTTTTTTCTTAGGAAAGTAGAGAAAAGCAATTGGATTGAGCAAGTAACATATGGCTTTCATAAAATGCAGATGCATAGATTTGGGTCTCCTCTCATTTGCTAAAAGTTTCTTCCAGAAAATGTTATCAATTACTTATAAGTGATGCATAATTCCTAGTTATTCCAGTTATCACATACAGTTTTTGATTGAGTTATCTCTGTGTAAACTAAAAAAAAAAACAGATAAAAAACCTAAAAATAAACAGAAATCACATCTTTGTTTTAAAAGCTATAGTTTACGAAAAGTTTTTACCCAACACCAAAAAAACATCCTTTTAGGTATTCTGCAATTTGTGTGAAGTATATTAAACGATAGTTTTTTTCTGACATAAAATTCACATGCAATATATTATCTCCTTTTATTCTATACATTTTAGTGCTTTGGAAGTGAATGGTACAATCATAGGTTTTCCAAGCCTAATTTACACAAACTTAACATTTCTTCAAATAGAAATGCTGTAAATTTTAGAACAGACATTAAAATAGATATAAAATTAAGTTACAGGAATTGGTCTAGCATACATCCTCGATAGTGTGTTTTTTCAAAATTTTTACAAGATTGTTCTGACTGACCTGTATTCTTTGAATTTATACATAAGTTTATTGAGCAGGAGGACCAATATTATACAGAGATATCTAGATGTTTGATAGTCACCCATATTCTGCACCTTGTGAAAACACAAGGCCCAGATATATTATATAGAAAAATGTCTTTAGAGAATGTTTGAAGCAACTAAAATTAATTTAGGAATGAGTTAAGATTTAGATAACGTTGTAGCATAATAAAGCTTAATAATAACGACTTGAGCTGTACTACAGACGAGAGTTGGAGGGGATAGAATGATGGACCACATAGGAGCAGTATGTCATTTTTATTGTGTTTCAACAAACATAAAGACTTAAGAGAAGAAAAGGAAGAAAATAATCAAAGTGTCCTGAATCAAGATTCTTTTTAATCCACCTAACAGTGTGGACTGAGTCAGAGAAGGTGGGAAAAAATAAAGCATTGTAAAGAAATTGTAATAGGAATATGATAATTAATTTCCAAAGAAATAAGGGAAAGAATAGGTAAACTATAAAGGCAAAAAGAATGAAGAGAGAAAAAAAGGAATGTAAAACCTTTATCAATAACAAACACAAGAGTTTGGAAGTAGAAAGGCAGTGGAAATATTCTAAATAACAATAAAATAATAATGAAAATTGCTGACGTGGATAGAATATGGATCACATTTTATCATATATAATTTAAAAAAACATACTAGGAATGAAATTTTAAAAGTTATAATTTAAAACACTACTTAAATTATAGCTGGACAGTACAGTTCAGTGGTAAAACCTTGGCCTAGCATAAGTGAAACAATGGTGTGATCTCCCAAGCATTACAAAGTACTCACAAAGCACATACACACACAAACCACATAAACACACACAGATACACCCCCCCACATACACACATTTGGAATCTTGATATTATATCATATTAAACAGAGGAAATTATCACAAATAGTAAAAATAGGTTAATATATATAATAATATGTCTCGTACTATTTAAAAGTTTCATAGAAATAAAATAGTCACCATATACTTCGATTTCTATAAATTAAGTAAATTGAAAATTAAGAAATAGAAGACAGGAGAACCTTTGCAAACAAGTTTTAAATAAACATTTTGAAACATGTATCCTTATATTTTGACAAAATATTGATGTTACTGTTGTTTAAACTCAAGATTTAGAATATGATAACTAGATGCTCTATATCTCTAATCATTTCACCCTGGATATTTTTAAAAGGTCTCATAGTTTCTCAGGCTCTCCCAAATTACAAACCCTATTTGCATTTTCTACCATAGCTAGAAAATGGAAGCCACAAATCGCCATGCCCAGTTCAAACTTTTTTTTATATTCAAGTTCAAATATTTACAATAAAGTGACCAGGTAATGAATCCTTTCTTAATAAAGTGTGCTTCTTGAAAAAACAGTAGTTATTTGTTACCTGGAAAAATATGTTTAGAACTTTAAGAAAATAAATTTATTTAAATTCACCAACCGTATAAAAATTAAGAAAATAATTTTAAATATTCACATATTAAATATTTTTAAAGCAAAATATATGTATCTGAATAAATTACATGTGTAGAAATCATGCAAAATTAAATTAACTACTCCTACAACTCTCAAAAAAAATTTCCTTAACGATAGAAAAGAAAATAAGTAATTAGGTTCAAATTTTGAAATTTCAAATACAAAATGAAGTTTACTCTGTAGTTAACTGAAGTAACTGTAAACCCTCTGTATATCAATTTTATAATAAAAATGCATGAACAAAGAAAGCAAAAGGACCCACTGATCAATAGCAACAGCAAAAGCTGTTTTTGAGTATACAAAAAAAAAATCGATGTCGCGGATTACAATGTTCCTTCCATAAGAAATATACTCATTAACTTACTTAAGTAACTGTAACCCTTCTGTACATTACCATTACAATAAAATTAAATTGAAATTAAAATAAATCAAATAGTATACCAATTAAGCGTTCTTAGAAGCCATTTTTTAAAATCTTTATAAAAATCTGCCCCAAGTACCCAAGGAATATATTTCAATGATACATTTAAATACTTAAACTTCATAGAAGCAAAAAGTTTAAAAACTGTTACATAGTAAAGTAATAAACCAGAATATATTACTATAATAATCATTGGATGAATTTTTAGTGGTAGTCAAATATGTAAAAATGAGGCAATTTGCCATTCGTTTGAACATAAGCAAGAAAGAATTTTCTAGGTCTTTTTAAATATATTGTAAATTTAATGAAGAAACTATTCTGTCACATCATATGATAATCAGATAAAGATAATATTGAAGCAAACAACATATTGTACTATGTTTTTGGATGTTAATGTGTATACTTATTCTGGTTGTGGGAAATTGTGGGGATTTCAATTTGGGGTATTGTTCTTGCTAGGCTGTCATCATATCAGTGGTTAATTTTAGGATAGGGGTTCTCTTTCCACAAGAACATGCACTTGATCTGTCCTTTTAGCGTTCCCATCATCAATGGCATCAGAGTTGCACAACAACTTGTCTAGTTTCCTACCTTGGCTGGCCTAGATCCGCAGTCCTTCCAATCTTAGTCTCTAGATAGTGCAGGATGGTGGAAATGATCCAATGCACCCAGCTATAGATTGAGAAGGAAGTCCATTAAAATTTGGCCTGGGTTCTGTTCTCAAATCTCCTAAGTAGTTAAGAGTACAGATAGGAGCCCCTGGTGCCAAGCAGTGACAGTATTTTTAAAGAAATTAGACATATATATGACTTAGGCTTGTGATTACCTCAGAAAAAGAATAAAAGAGCAGTGAAGCATAGAAGACAGGCAGAATTTTAACTAGCTACTCAGAGGCTGAATCAGCTTAGCTAGCTACTCAGGAGGCTGAGATCTGAAGACCACTGTTCAAAGCCAGTCCAATCATGAAAATACATGCAATTATCTCCATAAATCCAGAAGTGTAGCAGTAGCTCAAGTGGTAGACCACTATCCTTGGGCACAGAAGCTTAGGGATAGTGCCCAGGCACTATCAAGCCTCGGGAATGATGAATGCATCCATGAGCACATGTGCGTGTTTGTACAGGCACGAGTGTGCACACACACACACACTCTCTCTCTCACACACACACACACACAAATGAGTATTTCAATACAGAGTTCTTTATTTTTTCTCCTTGCTGTACTTTATTTCCCTGTATTAGTTCACCAATTAACAAAATCAGCTAAGCACCTATTTACATACAACTCATCATGTTTCTCTAAAGTCTGCTCTCTTTTTGGAAACCTGCTTTCATTTCACCCAAAAGTCAATTATTCAGGAGGTCAATTCATCTCCCTAAACTCTTCAGTGTTAGATGCTTGTTTAAGGTTCTTCCTAGCAATATGACTGTGTGAAATCCTGCATCAAGCAGCATATTTCTTTCACTAGAGGGGAAGCCTCTGTCAAACAATTAATAATAGGTTTTTCTCCTCCTGACAAGCATCTGTAGTTTTATTATCTTTATATAATTTATGATCTGTCTGTGTATGTCAAAGACTGCTGTGAAAATAAAAAGACTCTTCTCAGCACTAAGCATTCATATACCATTCATAGATATGAAGGTGTTTAAATATTACTGAAATTGCCTTGGAGTAAATAATGTTCACCTTGACTATATTGAGAAGAAGAATTGGTTTCTCAGCACTTTAGGTAAGAACTTGAGTGAAAGAAACAAAAGGAAAAATGAGGAACAACTCAACACATACATTCAAATGAAACAAAACAAACCAAGAAAACACAAATTAATTCAATACTCAAGAACCTGCAGGAAATGCAAAATTTTTTGAAAAATCAGCTATGATAAGCTTATGAAACTCCTGACTATGTGGGAGTGTACTGTTGTGAGGATAGTGGTTAAAGCCCCGACTGGACAGAAAGATCTGTACACAATGCCAAGACCTGTTATCCTAAATTCCAGGAAGAATAACATAAAGTGGACTGAGCTCAAGATCACACACAAGTAGGAAGCCAGATTCTATCTGAAAATTAATCAGGATAATTTAGGGCTGGTGGCATGACAAAGTGGTAAGAACACCCATTTAGGAGACACAAGTCACTCAATTCAAACTCTAATATTATGGGTATTAAAGAAAAAAGCTATGATTTTAAATAATTGGAATAATTGTAAGATTTGAGTTTTTAACTGGAGAAAAATCAATGAGATAGAGTGAACCCACCTTGCAATGCTTTCTACTTAGGTGATAATGTTATGTGGTACTCCAGACATAACAGAGTTACCTTGCAAATGAACATGGATGTGCATTTGGGTGATGGAAATACTCTACTTACACAGGTGTAAATTAAATAGATATTCTTTGGCAGATTGTAGTTCTTGAACTAAGAGCCTGGGTGATGTCCCTGAGCTTTTTCTGTCAAGGCTACCACTCAACAAATTTGAGCCGCAGTTCCAATTTTGATTTTCTGGTAGTTGTTTGGAGATAAGAGGCTCATGGACTTTCCTGCCAAGGATGGCTTCAAACCATGATTATCAGGTCTCAGCCTCACGAGTAACCAGGATTTCAGGCATGATCCGTCGATATTTTTAATAATTTAGTAAATTGTACAGTTACAGAATGTATAAATTATCATTATAAACTTCACAATATATGTGTGTATGTATATATCAATGCATACAAATAGAAATATTTAAACATATTTGTGTATCTACAATAAATTTATGAAATCATCCTTGATTATAAAATAAAATGGAAACAAACCATAATCAGGAGGGGCTGGGACGGTGGCTCAGTGTTAGAGGGCTTGCCTTTCATGCTTGAAGCCCTGGGTTCGATTCCTCAGCACCACCTAGGCAAAAAGAAAAAAGCCATAAGTGGTGCTGTGGCTCAAGTGGTTCAGTGCTATCCTTGAGCTGAAGAGCTGAGGGACAGAGTCCAGGCCCAGAGTTCAGGCCCACGACTGGACGAAAACAAAGGGAATTGTCACATGTTACTTGTTTTTGACTGGAATATGAATTGTGAGAATCAGTTTGGGAAAAACCATCTTTACTTTAACAAAATTGATATTGGCTATTAATTCTAATCCATTTATTTATCCATACTGTGCATCCTCAGATATGAGTGTCAAAATCAAACCACACTTTTTTGCCTTTGTATTTTAATCACCTGTTATAATTTAGGGGATAGATGAAGTAATGACATAAAGATTAAAATAATAGTAAGTGAGGTTATGAGTTAGATCTGAAAAGGATTGTAAATATTCCAATAGCTAATTAAATTGCATTTTTCTTACTTTTACTCTATTGACACGTCCCTCATTCCCACATTAAGAAAGTACATAGAAGGTTATCACTACATTTTGTGTAAACTTATGACAAAATGTATTGAAAGAATATGGGCACAGTGTTTTTTGCTTATTGAGACCTGTAGGTGGTAGTTGTGTTTTTGAGGAGTTGCAAAAAGTTGTGATGGAGATGGAGGGAGTGATGTGCTTTTCTGGAAAATTGGCTAGAGGATTGCTCCCAGAAAGATAGTCATGAATTCTTCCAAAAAGTTAGATCCCTTTGGAGTTGATTCTGGTGCAGGATGATATATAAGGATCTAACTTTAGTATTCTACAAGTAGTTAACCAATTTTGCCAGCACCATTTACTGAAGAGGCTGTCTTTCTTCCATTCTATTTTTTTAGCTCCCTTATCAAAGATTAGATGGCTATAGGTCTGTAGGTTCATTTCTGGGTTTTCAATGCTATTCCATTGGTCCTGAGGTCTGTTCCTGTGCCAGTACCAAGCTGTTTTGATTACTATGGCTTTATAATAGAGTTTGAAATTTGGTATTGATATTCCTCCAGCAGTGATCTTTCCATTGAGGAGCGTTTTTGCTATTCGGGGTCTTTTATTGTTCCATATGAATTTTTGGATTGTTTCTTCTATTTCCTTGAAGAATAAGGTTGGAATTTTGATAGGTATCACATTGAATTTGTAGATAGCCTTGGGAAGTATTGCCATTTTCACAATGTTAATCTTTCCAATCCAGGAGCACGGGAGTTTTTTCCATTTTCTAACTTCTGTTCGATTTCCTTTTTCAAGTTTTTAAAGTTTTCATCATAGAGGTCCTTCACTTCTTTGGTTAAGTTAATTCCTAGGTATATGATTTTTTGTGGGGCTATTACAATTGGAGTTGCTTTCTTAATTCAGCCCCCCTTTACTCATTGTTGGCATATAGAAAAGCCATTGATTTGGGGGCGTTAATTTTATACCCTGCTACTTTGCCAAACTTTTGAATCAGCTTGAGTAATATGGGAGTGCAGTCTATGGGATTCTTTAGATACAAGATCATGTCATCTGCAAAGAGGGCGAGTTTTATTTCTTCTTTCCCTATTTGGATCCCCTTTATGTCTGCATCTTGTCTTATTGCTGTAGCTATGCATTCTAACATTAAATTGAAGAGAAGCAGAGAGAGGGGACATCCTTGTCTTGTTGCTGAGTTAGAAGGAAATGGCTTTAGTTTTTCACCATTAAGTATAATGGTGGTTGTAGGTTTGTCATATACAGCCTTTATTGTATTGAGGAATGTTCCATGTATTCCTAATTTTTCCAAAACCTTCATAATAAAGGGGTGTTGTATCTTGTCGAACGCTTTTTCTGCATCTCTTGAGATAACCATGTGGTTCTTATCCTTGCTCCTGTTGATGTGATGAATAATATTAATTGATTTGTGTATATTGAACCAGCTTTGCATCCCTGAAATGAATCCTGTTTGATCATGGTGTATGATTTTTTGGATGAATTGCTGAAGTCGATTGGCCAAAATTTTGTTGAGAAATTTTCATCAATGTTCATCAAAGAAACGGGTCTATGGTTCTCTTTTTTGATGAGTCTCTGCCTTGTTTTGGGATGAGGGTGATGATGGCTTCATAGAATGTGTTCGGTAGTGAACTTTCTCTTTCAATTCCACTGAAATGTTGGAGGAGTATTGGTGTGAGCTCTCGGAGTAAAAGCAGACACTCTGAAAACATTACAGGATGGAATAGGAGAAACCCTAGGTCTCCTTTGCACAGGCCAAGTTTTCTTGATAGAGACCCGGAAACACAACAAACTAAGAAAGGTTGGACAAATGGGATTTCAGGAAGTTGCAGAGCTTCTGCATGGCAAAGGACATAGCTAGCAAGATCAATAGAAAGCCCACAGATTGGGAGAAGATCTTCACTAGCCATACAACGGAAAAGGGTTTCATATCTAAAATATGCTTGCAACTCAAAAAATTACATCCCCCAACAACAAATCCTCAAAGAAACAACTGCCCAATAAATAACTGGGCAAATGACTTAAAGAGAAACTTCTCTGAAGAAGAAAGAAGGATGGCCAATAGACACAGGAAGAAATGCTCAACCTCCCTAGCCATAAAAGAAATGCAAATCAAAACAACATTGAGGTACCACCTCACTCCAGTTAGAATGGCAAAAATCAAGAACTCTAATAACAACAGATGCTAGAGGGGATGTGGACAGAAGGGACCTTACTGCATTGTTGGTGGGAATGTAAACTTGTTCAACCACTTTGGAAAGCAGTATGGAGGTTCCTCAAAAGACTCCACATAGAGCTCCCCTGACACAGCAATCCCACTTTTGGGCATTTACCCAAATGTTTACGAACAAGACCACACTAAAGCCAACAGCACAACTATGTTTATTGCAGCATTATTTACCACAGCTAAGATATGGAACCAACCCAGATGATCCTCAGTAGATGAATGGATCAAGAAAATATGGTATATATAATCAATGGAATTCTATGCCTCCATCAGAAAGAATGAAATTTCCCCATTTGTGAGGAAATGGAAAGGCTAGGAAAAAATTATATTAAGTGAAGTAAGCCAAGCCCAAAGAAACATAGGTCCCATGGTTTCCCTTATTTGCAATAGCTAGTATATATATGAGTCAAGAAGAAAAGATCAGATAATGTAATGTTAGGAAAATGAACCCTAAGATACGTATTTAAATGTTTTTTTCTTTCATGCATTTGTATCTAAAGTATTTATAAGATTATTTCTTTGTTGCTTTCTATGTCCCTCCCCCACAGTATAACCCCTGCTTTCACTGTATTTGATGTTGGATAATTTGTGGAGAGGAAGTGGAAAAACAAGTCGTTTAAATAAGAATACTGGTGGACCCGTTGCAACAATGAGAAGAACAAGTTGTCATGTAGAAAATGAACTTTACAACTTTGGTGGGTGGTTGGGGAGAATCGGTTGGGGTTGCGGGGCAGGGGGTGGCTGGGAAGTGATGGGAAGGATAAACAAAGGAGAAGGCAACAATGCTTGATAAGAAAAGTACTCATTATCTTGTCCATGTAATTGTAACCCCTCTCTACATTATTTTCACAAAAATTTACAGTACAATCACTTTCACAATCATGTTCACTGTTGCATTATTCCCCTTAGCAAAGTTATGGAAACAGACAAGATATCCTTTGGCAGAGGCATGGTTAGAGAAGTGTGGCACATATCCACAATTGGATGGCACCCATCCAATATGAAGACTGTTACATCATTTGCAAAGAAATGGATAGATCTAAAAATATGTTAAGTAAAGTAAACCAGAACCAGACACACAAAGGAACCATGTTCTGTCGCTTATTTGGAAGCTAGACCTTTAGGCAAAAGTATTACACAACTTTTCACAACAGAATTAACCAAAGCATTCTCTTTTCAGAGGAGTATTTAAGAAGTGTAATTTCTTATAAAATTGAACTTTTAATCTAAAAAAATGAATACCAGGAAACTATCACTTGGAAGTTGTGAAGGGAAGTCAAAGGGAAGGAATAAAGAGAGTTATAGAGGAAGAGGGTGAAGGCATAATATTCAATGCGGATAGTATGAATCTAGAAAAAATGAAAATGGGGTGAGCTTTGGAAGGATGTGGGAATGTAATGTAAACATCTCTTGTACTTATAAACTGATTTGTTGAATGGAAATTCCTTCGTACCACTATTTAATTAAATACAATTAAAAACAATGGAGACATCTGATCTTAAACTGCATTCTCTTAAACCATGAGAAAATATAATAGTTTCCTCTTCAGAAATTTTCTTTGCAGGTTTTTTCCTCATAATGACAGGAAAGTGAACAAAGCAATGAATATCAATACATCACATTGTATATCCTAAATAGACACAATATAAATATCACATGAAAAATGTTAGAATACATCACATGATAAAATAACAGGTAGAAAGTAGCAAATGTTGATTGTTTTTCCAAGTACTTTAGGTTATCTAATTTAATCCTCAAAATAATTAAATAAATTAGAACTACTTTTATTTTTAATTATCAGATGATGATATTGAAGTCTTCAGAGTTGGAATTACTAGTATAACATTGCATACATGGTAAGTGTTAGTCTACGCCCCATTCCTACCATATCAAATTACCTCATTCTATTTTATGACTAAAACACCAGCACTTAGTCTATTAATTCTAGGAAAATTTCCCAAAATAATTGTGGACACTCAAAATATTTCACTTTATCTTTGTTAGAAAATAGGTAACTACGCCGGATGTAAAGCATCCTAGAAGCCACATTTAGGTAGATGGAATATTGGAGTCTTTATTACACAGTTAGCAGGCTGCTGGCCACCCATTTTTACAAAGGCCTGAAGCCCCCAAACACACAAAACACGGTTAGGAAACAGTCTAGAGAGGAAAGAAAGAACAAAAATACCAACAAACCAATTCAACTCCAATGGAGAGTTGAATTGTGATGCCATGATGACTGGAGATGAGTCAGAAGACAAGACATGACCACAGTGACACATGTGGCATGACATAATGGTGGCTGGGCTGGGCCTAAATAGGGTCTCAGCAGGGGACAGGTCCACAGGTTACTAAATCTGCCAGTCCAGTGCCTGGGACTGGTAATTTCTATCAGCCAAGTGCTCACCCCTGCCTCCAGGGATCTTGGAATATCCATCACCTGGGAGTCAGATGATGATGGAGGCATTTTCCTTCCCCCGGCATGAAGACAAGATACGAGACCCTATCATCCACCATGTGGCCAATATGGCACCAGTCAGATCTGACCTCCTTATCTCATTCCCCACTTTTTTTCTTATGTACATTAAGTCATTGAAGTTTTTTCTGTAAGAGATCTGAATTTTTCCCTGGGCTGTTACCTTCTGCAATTTTTTAATTTATATATGTATATATATATATATATATATATACACACATACATATATATATATACATACATATATATATATATACATACATATATATATATAAATAATTTTTATTGTGAAAATGCAATACAGAGGGGCTACAATTACACGAGCAAGGTAATGAGTACATTTCTTATCAAGCATTGTTGCCTCCTCCTTTGGTTTTCCCCTACCATCCCTTCACTCCCATCTCCACCACTATACCCTCACCCCCGGTGCCAAAGTTGTAAAGTTTGCTTTTCAACATAGGATTTTGCACATCTCATTGTTGCAATAGGTCCACCTGTATCCCTAGTTAAACAATTTGTTTTTTTTCCTTTCCCCTCCCCAAAATATACCAACATCAAATACAGTGAAAACAGGGCTTATACTGTGGGGGAAGAGACATAAATGCAACAAAACTATCACCTTATAAATATGTTAGAAACAATAGCAAGAAAGAAAAAACTACTTGTGTCCTTATCTAGTGAAGTAAGCTGGGCCAAAGAAACATAGATCCCATTGAAGTACCCGATTTCGGGTGCCCCTCACAGACCACCAGGCTCTTTGCAAACAGCAAAGAGTCGTTTATTGAAAGCTCGAGCTTGGTCCTCTGCACACTTGGTAACCGGTGATGCTAAGAGGCCCCGAGCACAAAATTAGAACAGCTTTTATAGTATCGAACAAACAAGTTTAGGGGGTTTCCACAAAAGCAAGTCCACAAGTTCAGGGGGTTTAAGTCCACCCTGACCACACTTGCCTTTTTCTGATGGAATACTTAGGGAACTGTTCTTTTCCTTAAGGATGGGCAGGGTTGGTGGCAACCTGGGGTTTGTCTGAGAACTTTCTCTTTGGTGGTTACTCTGAGGGCAGCACAGCTCAGGAGGTTTGATCTTAAAATGGAGTTACTGTAGCTCTTCACCATGGTTTCCCTTATTTGCAATAACTAGTATATGTCTGAGACAAGCTGAAAAGATCAGATAAGATGATGTTAGGTAAAATGAACCCCTCCTGTAATTTAAGAAGTCTCCAACAGTTATGCCCTGTATCTGCTCAAAGCCCTAATTTGGGAATTTAAACTATCCCACACATTTTACAACCCACTTAGATGACTGGCACATTCTTGCCCAATTATGAAGCAGACAAACATTTAGAAAGGCATGATTACAATTTACTTTCTCATGACTTCCTGGCTCTGATCAATTTCTTTGGGGGGGGTCCAGTCGTGGGGCCTGAACTCTGGGCCTGGGTGCTGTCCCTCAGCTCTTCAGCTCAAGGCTGGTGCTCTACCATTTGAGCCACAGTGCCACTTCCCTCTTTTTTCTTTTTTCTTATGTGGTGCTGAGGAATCGAACCCAGGGCCTCATGCATGCAAGGCAAACGCTCTACCACTGAGCCACCTTCCCAGTCCTTCAATTTTTGAAAGGCCAAACAGGATCTGATACCATCTCTGCCATCTGAGCAGTGGCTTGTAACTGCCTCTGGATGTTTCATCATTGCCAGGGTCCCAGGAGTGTCTTTCTCCATGCTGGGATACACACACCTTGGCATTTTCCTTAATCACTGGACTTCAGCTGGAGAGATGAGCGATAGCGCTCAGGCCCTGAGTTCAAGGCTAGCACTCTGCCAATTTGAGCCCCCAAACAACTCTTCTGTTGACCAATTAGAGATAATCTCACAGGGACCTTTCTCTGCCCAGGCTGGATTTGAACCACAGTTCTCAGATCAACAAGTCTAAACAAAAGGCCATGTTTACTCCAATTAAAAGAAACAAAGATGGTCTTTAGAAATCGTTTTTTAAAGCATGGTCTACCTCGAACTTATTAAGGGCCGAAAGTTATATCTGACAAACTTGTAAGAATCCTTACTCCTTTGTGTGGGCCTGCTGGAACTGTTACAAAAAAAAAAACTATAAGAGCAAACTGAAATAGCAATTAAGCAATTATTTTGGTAATCCTAATTTTTCCTTTTTGCACTTTGAGAAAAATATTAACAATTTAACTTTCAAACTTTATAACCAGGAATTCATCTCCATTTTTTTGCCAGTCCTTGGGATTTAACTCATGGCATACGCATTGTCCTTGAGCTTCTTTTGGTCAAGGCTAGCACTGCTTCCTGCTTTTTCTGAATACCTGGTAGTGAGGAATTGAACTCAGGATTTGATGCATGCTAGGCAAGCACTCTACCACTAAGCCACTTTCGCAGCCCAGCCACATTCCCAGCCCATCCAATCCTAATTTCTTTTTAAGTTCAAAGAATTTTTTTTTTGTTGTTATTTTGAAAATACCATATGTAGAGGTTTCAATTACATGGGCAAGGTGATGAGTACATTTGTTGCCTCCTCCTTTCTTTCCCCTTACAATATCTTCCCACCCTCCCCATCCTCCAACCCCTCCGCCCCCGCCATGGGGGAGGGACATACAAAGCAACAAACAAATCATCTTATAAATATGTTATAAACAATAGCAAGAAAGAAAAACTATTCGAGTCCTTATCTTGGGGTTCATTTAACCTTACATCAACGTATCTGACTGTTTCTGATTGTCTCAGACATGTACTAGTTATTGAAAATAAGGGAAACCATGGGACCTATGTTTCTTTAGGCCTGGCTTACTTCATTTAATATATTTTTTTCCCAAGTCTTTCCATTTCCTAACAAATGGGACAATGTTATTCTTTCTGATAGCGGCATAGAATTCCATTATGCATATATACCACATTTTCTTGATCCATTCATTTACTGAGGATCATCTGGGTTGGTTCCATATCTTAGCTGTGGTAAATAATGCTGCAATAAACATAGTTGTGCTGGTAGCTTTAGTACGGCTTTGCTTGTGATAATTCCACTAAATGACCAAAAGTGGGATTGCTGGGTCACAGGGGAGGTCTATGTGGAGTCTATGAGGAACCCACTTTAAAAACTTGAAAAAGGAATCAAAACAGAAATTAGAAAATGGAAAAACCTCCCATGCTCCTAGATTGGAATGATCAACATCATGAAAATCGCAATACTTCCCAAGGCTATCTAAAAATTCAATGCGATACCTATCAATATTCCAACCTCATTCTTCAGGAAAATAAAAGAGGCAATCCAAAAATTCATATGGAAAAATAAAAGACCATGAATAGCAAAAGCGATCCTTAACACAAAGAACACTGCTAGAGGAATATCAATACCAAATTTCAAACTCTACTACAAAGCTGTAGAAATCAAAACAGCTTGGTACTGGCTCAAGAACAGATCTCAGGACCCATGGAATAGAATTGAAAACCAAGAAATGAACCCACATACCTATAACTTTGTAATCTTCGATAAGAGGGCTAAAAAAATAGAATGAAAGACAGCCTCTTCAGTAAATGGTGCTGGCAAAATTGGTTAACTACTTATAGAAAACTAAAGCTAGATCTTTATATATCACCCTGCATCAGAATCAGCTCCAAATGGATCAAAGACCACAGAGTCAAAGCAGACACTCTGAAAACATTACAGGATGGAATAAGAGAAACCCAGGTCTCCAAAATTTTCCTAACAGAGACCTAGAAATACGACAAATCAAAGAAAGGTTGGACAAATGGGATTGCATGAAATTGCAGAGCTTCTGCATGGCAAAGTACATAGCTAGCAAGATCAACAGAAAGCCCACGGATTGGGAGAAGATCTTCACTAGCCATACAACGGACAAGGGTCTCATATCTAAAATATACCTGGAACTCAAAAGTTAAATCACCCAACAACAAACCTTGAAGAAACAACTGCCCAAGAAATAAGTGGGCTAAAGTCTTACCAATCCTAATTTAAGCCTTTTATTAATCTCTGCTTTAACATTTTATACTTTAGTTTTCATTTGTATTTTGAAAACTCCTTTGAAATCTTGAGGATATGTACCACTATTTCCTCTTGGCTACTCATTTTAAAACAGATATACATTAAAAACTTTTGAACTCAAATGACCATTTTTTGTTAATGCAAGAATTAATCACCAGTACTGTACCAAGAAGCTAGACTTAACACCTATATGCTTTTTTATTTTTTTGGTGGGGGGTGTCTGGTTGTGGGCCTGAACTCTGGGCCTAGGTGGTGTCCCTCAGGTCTTCAGCTCAAGGCTAGAGCTGTACCACTTGAGCCACAGTGCCTCTTCTGGTTGTTTCTTTTCTGCTTATGTGGTGCTAAAGAACTGAGCCCGGGCCTCATGCATGCAAGGCAAGTGCTTTACCACTGACCCACCTTCCCAGCCCATCTATATGCCTTTTAAAAAAACATATCCAATTGCAGAGTATCAATGAAAGCAAATCATATACTAATAAATTTTCTAACCATATTTTTAAGGCTTTTTCAAAGTTAATACATCCAAGTGGCAGTTTTAGGAATACCAATCAGATCATGACATCACTCATTTTTACCATTATGTTTCCTGTGTCTGTCTGCAAGAGAAAGGGACAGGACAAAGATTGGTCATACAGCCCCTCCTAAGGAATGTGCATGCACCCAACTCTTCAGGGTTAGTTGAACTACCTTTGTGCCAGCTTGCCCTCTTCTACCATGCGTGGACTCCCCCCAGGGTCTGTCCCAACCTGCATGACTGGCTGAGCTGCACGTCTGCCTCTACATCCCTCACCTCAAAAGACAGTTCTTCTATTAGAGTCTAAGTTTTTCCCTTTTTTTTTCTTGATTCTTGAATGAAATAGTTTCAGACAGAACAGGTAAAGTTTTAGACAGAACAGGTAAAATCTTTGACAGTGTTAAATAAACCTTTATATTTAAATTTCTAATAGTATCCCCAAGTTTTAGCAGAGGGAACTAAATCCCAAACAGCCAATGCCTTTTTGTTGAGTCAGATAACTTGATTACAGTGTAAACAACCTTTGCATTTTAAAATACCGAATTTTAAAATACAGATTTTGATTTGTAAATTAAAGAATTCTTAGAAAGTTTAACTAAACTTCCTGTTTAAAACAATACAATAATCCTTTAAGATATTTGGCATACAAATCTGATGACATTCCTTACAGTTTAAACTCTTTTTTTTACAGCATGCTGATTTTCATCTTGAACATGTTCCAACATACTCATACAAAACTTAAAGTGCACAAAAATGAAAATCAGTCCAGAATCTTGATCTAAAGATTTAAGATTTGTAAAACAAAGTGCCTTTGCTGAGCTTCATTTACCCAGGGCTTGCTTGTTTAGCAATGCATTTTACCAATTGGCCTTGTGAATACCTTCAGCTGGAGGAAGGCTAGGTGGGAGTCACCTGAAACTGAACTAGCCTATCTTTTATCCAATTTTCTTTTTAGACAAGAGCATTTTACAATTTTTTAACTGTTCGGACAAGCCAAATGTCCAAACGAGGCTCAAACTGTCTATGCCCTCACCTCCGGCTGCCTCTGCAGGAAAATGCAGCCTGAAGCTTGTAAGGTCTTGCAACCTCCCATGCCCACGTCCTGACTGCTGCAACACAGACAAAACAGAGCAGGTCTATGACCAGGCCCAGACAGAGCTGGAACTTTTATTCCCCCAGAGATGTCCAAATGAACAAAAATAACAGATTCTAATAACTTGAATAATTGTCTGGGTTTTTTTTTTCAGAGAATGGTGAGCTCTGGCGTTTAGGGTACCTGACTTCGGTGACTGAGAGCCCCAAAATAACTCTCTGAACCTAGAAGAGAGGTGTTAGTTTAGAGGAGCTCTCCTGCAGCCATTTTACATTAAGGGAGGGCCAATCTACCTGGCAGAGAGTGCAGAGATGACCTTGGGTAACAGTACTCATATGCCCTGGCTTTTTCCTGAAAATAAGAAAAGGGTTCTAAAAGCATTTCCAAAAGTGATGGATAAAGAAGTTTGGTGCATTTCTACAAAAAGCAAGATATCAGTGATCTCAGAATTAGCTTAAAGAGAAGTTGTTTCTTACTTTTCCTGCTTGGGCCAAATAAGCTTTCCCCTTGGAATTTTATCAGCACCAGAGTGGAGAACTAAGTTTGACAGGAGATTCTCCACCTCATCCCAAGGTTTCTCCAACATCTGGGGTTAGGGTTGTAGACATAGGTTTAACAGGAGATTCTCCATCTCATCCCTTTCTCCATGCTTGTGGTTCTCAGACATTTAGACAGAAATGTCAACTAAAACAGACACAGATAGGTGGCCACACAAACCAAATGGTCAGACAGGCATAAGCAAACAGCAGCAGAAGGCACCTCCAACAGACAGACAGAACAAATAAGAACCCAAGTGAGGCCAGACTCCAGGTTAAGAACCCTAATCTGCCTCCACTGGGGAGAGGCGCATCCCAAACTCCTCCATGGCTGGGAGTTCTGCTGCATCCCACCTCCCCTTCTGCCCCTTCCACTATACCTGGCCAGGCTTTTCAACTTACCTCTAGAGGCTTTTGAGTTCTAAGTTCCTGCTAGGAACTTCTCTCCACAGCTGTCCCCTAGGGAGTGGCTCTTCTGACACCAGTCCAAAGTCCCTGAACTCAAGGCCCAGGGTCCTGGATCTCACTTGGGCCTACATCTATTATATCCTGGATCCAAAAGAGACTTCACGAAACCCAGATAAAAGTGCTAGGAACTTTATTATTATTATTTTTTTATCAAAAAGGCTTTCTTGAATGCTGGGGGTGGGGGGGTGGCGGGGTGGCTAGCTCGGCTTGCCCAGGATGCCGCACAGGGTGGCCACGCTGCCCAGGATGAAGCCCAGGGCCAGGGACAAGGTCTGGTCGAAGGAGCCAGGCAGCTGCTCCACGTGCTGGTTCCGGGTCAGCAGCTGGTCTCGCAGCAGGCCCAGCATGCCCACGATGTTGCCCAGGTGCGTCAGCGTCTGCAGCAGGGCAGCATTCAGCGATGGTGTGGCGGCCGATGGCAAGAGGTTGGCAGGGGCCCAGGGCGATGCGGCAGCTGCGGGAGGGAGCGCAGGGTCAGTGCTGCAGCCCACCCTCCGGCCTCTGACCCTCCGGCCCCGGCCGCCCCTTCCAGCCTCCAGCCCCAATCGCCCTCCCCCCCCCACGCCCCCCCCTTGCCCTGCCGACCCTTTCCCTCTCCCGCGGCCGCCTGCCTACCTGGCTCATCTAGGGCTGGTGCGGGCGCGGAGGGGGCGGGGTGGCGGCCATGCTGTGGGCACCCCGGCCCCGCGGGGCGGCGGCGGGCGCGCTCGTCCGGCCCATCGTCGCCCAGCAGCCCCATGAGCTCGTGGATCTGTGCGTCCAAGGGCCCGGGCGCTTGGCCAGTGGCCTTGGGCACCTTGTTCTTGAGGAACTTGTAGCAGCGAGGACATTTTGCGGGAGTGCGCAGCACCTGCCTCAGGGCTAGCGCCACCGCCCGCGGTGGGGTCCCTGGTGCGTCCTCAGCTGGCGGCAGCATCTCGCCCATGGGATCTGTCGGCGAGGGCAGCACCAGCGGTGGCGGCCGCCTGGGCCGGAGCAGCATCCCAGCGGGCCGCATGGGCTCCGGGGTTGGGGCGGTGCCCGGGGGCCTGCGGGGGCCCGGGGGGTTGCGAGGGCCTGGGGGCTGGGAGACCCTGGGCGGCTGTGGCATCTCGGCTGCCCGCACACTCTCTGCCGAGCTAGGAACTTTATTACTACCACATGGGACCACTTCCTTCCACTGGGAAAGTAGGAACAGCCTTGAGCTCAGGGTAGGATGTGTTTTTATAGGGGTAGATTAGATAGAGTTATATATACAAGCCATGCAAGGCAGGTTTGGCATATTTTTCATTGGTTACAGTTATATGACCTTTAAATTAATTTGTTCTTTATGGTAATATCATATGTAATCATTTGTAATAGGTCACTCATAGTGGGACCACTCAGCGGTGGTCTTCAATTGGTGGGCTTAAGGCCTTGTTACCAAGGCAAGCAAGCAAGGTTATAGAAGCAAAACTTGGCAGAAACATAGCCTTGACTCACAGAAGCATAGGCAAAACATAATCTTGACTTGGTCAGCATGATCAATACTATCAAAGCTATTGACACTACTTTAGAAATTATTTTTATTATAAGCTCCTAACTGCTCTTTAATGCAGCTGGTGATAAGCCTCGGTTGTCAATAGGCTTTTGCAAAGCTGCCAGTTTGGTAAAATTGAGTAAGGGTGCGATGTTCTTTTGCTTTTTTATCAAGGATGGGGAAAGGACAAAAGTTGACTACTGGTCAGCCTTTGTCTGGGGTTTTTCTTTACCAGGAGGTTTTTTCCCTTTATCAATAATTGTGTTTTGTTTTCTGATTTCACAGTTTTGTACCCATGGCTATTCTTTTCCCAGGGAAAAGGGGGTTCAGGGGAGAAAGTAAATTTCTAAGAGCAGGAGGGACTGAGGCCAGACAACAGAAGAAATTTCTGCCAGTGAATAGTAACTTGGATATTACAGAAAACCAAAGATCTGGTGTTTTAGTGCATTAAGCTGTTCACATTGTAATCAAATTATCTGACTTCTCAAAAATGTAAAGGATTATTGCATTATTTTGAAGAAGAACTTTAGTTAATTTTCAAGTTTTTGCTAACACCAAAACTTGATGACTTTTCTTGGGAGTTTAAAACAACTCATTTATGTTTTTACATGATGATGACAGGCAGAAATTTACTGGTAGAACAAACTCCAGAGTTCATTTCAGGGGTTTCACAGAGCAAGGGCACCTGGGACTGAGGAATGTCTCTCAAGGCCTTCCACTAAGTGCGGCCATGTGGCCTGTCCCCTGACACAGGAGTCAGGTCATGACAGGAGTCATCCTGTTCAGGCGAGAATAGGATCTCACTGGGGCATCCAGATGAAGTGGACTGACCCCCTGGACAAAGTCACAGACGCTGACCAGTATCTTAAAAGATAGTTTATTCAATTGACCAGCCAGGGTTAACTCATCTAGGGAATGAGCAGTCCCAAACTCAAATAGCTCAGGGTTTATAAAGGTAAAAAAAATGCATTCTTTTAGAGCAGATTCAAGCAAGGTGGTGTACAGAAGAACTTCGCAGTTATTTTATTTTGCAAGCTCTTAAGTCACAAACATTCCCCAAACAATTAAAACCGTAAGTACTCCTGTAACAATTTCTTGACCTAAAGCAACGGGCAGTTCCTAGTTTGGGGGCCAGGTGTTTTGCTTTTTCAAATCTAGTAATTACAGTAGAAGGAACAGCTAGGGGGTAAATAAGACTAGTTCTTTCCTCATAACTAGTTGTTCCAGTTCAATCCTGCCTTGCATAGTTTGGCCCTATTCTTAATGAATGAAGTTCCTACAAGAATTGTTTAAGGGCTGGGTGCCTGTGGCTCACACCTGTAATCCTAGCTACTCAGGAGGCTGAGATCTGAGGATCGTGGTTCAAAGCCAGCCCGGGCAGGAAAGTCCATGATACTCTCATCTCCAATAAACCACTAGAAAACCAGAAGTGGCACTGTGACTCAAGCAGTACAGCACTTGCCTTGAGCTGAAGAGCTGAGGGATAGTGCCCAAGCCCAGAGTTCAGGACCCCTGACCAAAAAATAAATAAATAAAAATAAATAAATAAATAAAATAAAGAATCATTTAAGGAAGAAGCTAAGAAAAAGAAAATACAGCTAAGAACAAAAGAGAGCAGCAGAGATTACTAATCTCCATATCTAATAGTTATAAAAAACATGCAAGTTAAAAAAAAAGATTTCAGCCAGGTGTGGGTGGCTCACAACTGTAATCCTAGCAATACAGGAGACTGAGATCTGAGGGTCCTGGTTTGAAGCCAGCCTGGAAAGAAAAGTCTGTGAGGTTTTTTATCTCCAATTAACCTGCACAAAGCCAGACCTGGAGGTATGGCTCAAATGGTATAGCACTAGCCTCGAGCAGAAAAAGCTTAAGGAGGGGCTAGGAAGGTGGCTCAGTGGTAGTGCGCTTGTCTTGCATGCATGAGGCCCTGGTTCCATTCCTCAGCATCGCATAAGTAAAAAAAAGAAATAAGCCGGAAATGGTGCTGTGGCTCAAGTGGTAGAGTGCTAGCCTTGATCTGAAGAGCTAAGGGACATTGCTCAGGCCCAGAGTTTAGGCCCTATGACTGGACCCAAAACAAAAAACAAAAAAAAAAAGCTTAGGGATAGTTCAGTCCCCAGTTGAGTGGGGCTCAGTGTCCCAGCTCTGAGTTCACTCTCCAGTATTGGCACCAAAATAGGAATAATATTAATAATTACTTAAGAAGAAACAGGAAATACTTAGGATGTGGTAGATGTTTGAGTCCTGAAGCTCCCTGTTGAGTTGCCTTGTTTCCTTTGTAGTACTGTTGCAGTGGTGTGTGTGTGTGTGTGTGTGTACACAAGTAACCCTATTAGTTATTTTATTGTAACCATTAGAACCCATGAGCAAGAACTATTATAAGAAAACAGAAGTGTTGAACAATACGCTGTAAGCTACAACAGTAGATGGCCAAGCCAGATGGACCCCAGGTATCCTTGATTCTGGACTGTGCACAGTTAACCAATCACAGACAGTATTGGCTCCTTGGTTAAACCCCAGAGAAAAAGCTGCTTTGCTCGGGATGCTGCAAGATAGACTGGCCAAGTGAATATCCTGTGTTGAAACAGGGAGAGGCAAGTCAGTAAGGTGAGGGCTATGCAATACTCTGAAGGAAATGGGCATAAGTGAGAATACCTGTCCTAAAGGGGCTTGTGGTAATAGTCTTTCCCCACACCACCATCCTAGAATTGTCCCTCAGCTTTTTGCTCAAGGTTAGCACTCTGCTACTTGAGTCACAGCTCCACTTCTGGCTTTTTTGTTGCTTTATTGGAGATAAGGAGCCTCACTGACCTTTCTGCCTAGGCTGGCTTCAAAGCATGGTCCTCAGATCTCAGCATCCTGATTAGGATTACAAGCATGTGCCATGGGCACCTATCTATAACGCTGTTCTTAATGGCAGTGGCAGTCAGACAGGGCCTTCATCCGTGTCTTATATGGTCTCATCCTAATAGGTACTGTCCTCAGGCTAGAGTGTAGTGGACTGACTGGAAATCTCAGGCCTGGCCACAGTGACAATTGAGTGAGTTACATTTCTTGAATTTGGATGCAGGCCACCTGCTTTGCTTCTTGGGTTTCTGCTTTCAAGTGCTCTGCTGGACTATACCTGGGGTCTCTGGTGGGATGCCTGGGTGAATGTGGGCACTTTTCAGAATGGCTTAGAAGCAGCTCTTGGTGGCTTTGAAGCTTGGCTTTCATTTCTGGCACGACAGTGCATTGGGAAGGTTCTGGATCCAGAGTCAGGCTTAGCTTTGGGCTCAATCTCTGCCACATGCTAGCTCTTTCTTCCATTCCAGATGAGTCACTGTCCATCTCTAGGCTGCCCTGTCCTGTCTCCTCCACATATACCGGTCTCAGACTTGGGGCCAGGGAACTGATGAAGAAATTCTCTTCAGACAAATAGAGATTCCATGGAAAGAAATTGATCATGTACAGCTGGTTTCTCCACTGGCAGTTGTTCAATTTTTTTTTTTATTGCTAATTGTTTTTTTTTTTCTTTGTTTTTCCTTCACCTCCCTTCCCAGCCTCCCCCCTCCCCCCCACCCAATCATACCCCCCTCCCCCCCACACACCGACATTGTAAAGCTGGTTTTGACATGACATTTTGTACTTCTCATTGTTGCAACAGGTCCACCTGAATCCTTAAACGACTTGTTTGTCCCCATCTCCTCCACATGTTATACTGACATCAAATATAGTGAAAGCGGGGGTTACACTGTGGGGGAGGGACATACAAAGCAACAAAGAAATAATCTTATAAATGCGTTAGAAACACATGCATGAAAGAAACGAAAACATTAAAATACATATTTAAGGGATCAAGCGGAAAAGGTCAGATAATGTGATGTTAGCAGTTGTTCAATTTTATTTCCCTTTCATTTTTCTTCCTCTTCTCAGGGATCACTGCCTAAAAGAACTTCATAGCAACTAGACTTAGATGGTTAAATGTAAATTGGAGCTGGCTTCTGAAACTCCACGTGAGTTTCTTCAGGCCTGGAAGATTTTTCAGAGCCCTACGCACCTAATGCATTTTAGACTTTATTTTTATTTTTCACCTATATTTTTCTTCTTGTATTTCTTCTAGATGCCTTTTATTTTCCCTTAGGACTCAAGCATAATTTTCGTTGCTTTTAGGTGTAATTATAGAAGGCCCAACTCATTTCAGTGACAGGAAGATTTATTATTTCACATAATAATAACCATGGTGGGGCAGGGGGTTTAGCCCAGGGTAAGGGTGCCCGCCCGGCGCGTGTGCAAGGCCCTGGGTTCAGTCCTCAGCCCTGGAAAAAAAAATAAAAAAAATAATAAATAACCATAGCACAAGGGAGATGGTAGAATTCATTAATTCAGTGGCTCAGTACTGTCTTCCTTTTTTGTCTTTTGTTTTGTCAGCCATGGGGACTGAACTCTGGGTCTGGGCTTTTTCCCTGAGCAACTCAGCTCAAGGCTAGCACTCTACCACTTTAGCCACAGGGCCACTTCTGATTTTCTGATGGTTTATTGGAGATAAGAGTTTCACAGGTTTTCCTGCCCGGGCTGGCTTTGAACTATGATCCTCAGATCTCAGCCTCCTGAGTAGCTAGGATTACAGGCCTGAGCCACTGGCACCCAGCCTGTCTTCTTATATTTATATTCCTACCATCTTTTGAATTGACCATACTGGGTATATTCTCCACATGCTAAAGTTCATCATCCCAAGTTGGCTGTTGCAGCACCAGACATCCCATGTAAACACAGAAACCAACAGAATGGATGATGAGACAAAATTAGGATTTGTTTGTAAAGAGGACTGAGAAGTGACCACTGAGGTGGTATCAATCCTTGATGAGAAACATGTACCTTTTCTCTTTTGCTTGACAGGTTAAGAACAAATATCTTGTCATTGCATAATGAGATTACATACTGTTCCCTCAACTATTATTTCCTCATTTTATTTCCTTCTGCTCTCTACACTAGAAGGCCAAACAAGACCACTAGCTATTGTCAGAACTACGTACACCTCATTTGTACCTCCTTGTTCTAGGCAGGCTGAGCCTGTGCCTGAACCACACCCTGCCCATGTGGCCTGCCCTGCAGCTGTAGCATAAAACAAAAACGACTAGAGTCAACAGTACAAGCAGAGCTTGTTCCCTCCCAAGTATGTATTTTGAAAACAATCTTTTTATTTTTATTACACGATAAAACAGAAAATATAGCTGGCGCTGTTGGGTCATGCTTGTAATCCTAACTCATCAACAGGCTGAGATTTTAGGATTAAGTTTCAAAGCTAGCTTGGGCAGGAAAGACTGTGAGTCTCTTCTCTCCAACAAACCATCAAAAAGCCTGAAGTAAAGCGGTGGCTCAAGTGGTAGAGTGCCAGCCTTGAGCGAAACAGTGAAGAGCCAGTGCCCAGTTCTTGAGTTCAAGCCTCAGAACTGGCTCTCCCACTCAGGATCCATCCAAGATCCTGCTTTCCCTTGATCTGTCAGACTTCCTCTGCCTCCTCCAGTCTGTGACATTTCCACTGTCTTTTCTTTAGTATGAGCTTGACACTTTTGAAAAGGGCAGCTACTGATCCTGTGGGAAGCCTCCCAGTGACTTGGGTGGGTGTTTTTTTTTTTATTTTGGCTGGTCCTGGGGCTTGAACTCAGGGCCTGGGTGCTCTCCTTGAGCTAGTTCTAGGCTATCACTCTACCACTTGGAGCTACAGCACCCACTTCTAGTTTTCTGGTGTTCACTGGAGATATGAATGTCATAGACTTTTCTCTCTGGGCTGGCTTTGGACCAACATCATCAGATCTGAGCCTCTTTATTGGCTAGAATTCCATGGGTGAGCCACTGGAACCCAGCTAGGCATATATTGGTTTATTTGTTTGTTTGTGCCTAATTTTATAACTGAATGAGAAAGCTCAGTTATGTCATATCAATTTCTGATGTCTCATTGCCTGGGTGTATCTTTGGTCATCTACTTAAGGTGATCCTTGTCAGTATTTTTCAGGATGAGGCCACTGTTTCTTACATGGTAATTGGCAAATAATCTGAGTCTATAGTTCAATTGCAAAGAGATTTTCTTCAAAGGGTATCTCTGTGCAGGTTTAGCTTAGGAAACAGATGGGAACCAGATGATTTGGTTGAGATGGACATGCGTCAGGTTGGTATTCCAGCAAGATCTTCTGCCTCATCTCTAAATGGCCCAGCTTGTGAAGTGCCTGTGCTTCATCCTCAAGTTCTGTTTGAGAACCAAGTCTGATGTTAGAGATTTGCATATAAGCTTTTCTGCAAGATAGTTTCCTTCCAAACTGACATTCACAAAGTGAGTTAGGTTTAATATAAGCAACACAAAATGGAACTGGTATCAAGCAGCATTTATTTAGTGTCTCTGTGTATCTGCTACTGTGTTAAATCTAAGGAAGGTGAAAGTCGGAGTCTCTTGTCCATGAATCCAGCACCTTTTCGTCAAAGTATGATCCTTTGAGCTCCTGTTCTGACACAATTGTTTAACTACATTGGTTTTACAGTTCTCTTTAAATAGCTTTTCACCTGTGACACTCATCTTCAGTGAAACACCAAAAAAATAATCTGGAAGTGGAGCTGTGGTTCAAGTGGCTAGGCCCTAGGCTAGAACAAAAAAGCTCAAGAGCAATGCCCAGGCCCTGGGTTCAAGCCCCAGAAATGAGGTAAGAGGAAATTAGCAGCTACTAGATAAAACAGAAGGTTAAGAGGCCAGAGCTAGAGTGGCTTAAGCCTACAATTATAACTACCTAAGGAAATTGAGATCTGAGGATCCAGATTTGAAGCCAGCCCAGGCAGACAAATCGGAGACTTATCTCTAAATAACCAGCTTGGGTTCAATTTCCTTACCAGACAGAAACAAAAACAAAAAAGTAAACAAAATTTCTGGGGAAGGTTTATTTAGAATGATGGCTCTACTGAAATCACTGAAGCAGTAGAAAACATAGATTCTCTTTTTTTCTCTCCTGTCTCCCTTTTTCTTGTTCTTTTTTTCTTCTTTCTCTCTGCTCTCTTTCTCTCCTAGCACATGCTAGGCAAGACATCTAACCACTGTGTTTGATACCCAGCCACATGTTTGGATTTTTACATAATCCAATTCTCTCCAGGTGCCGGTGGCTCACGCATGTAATCCTAGCTACTCAAGAAGCTGAGATCCAAGAATCAGGGTTCAAAGCCAGCCCTGGCAGGAAACCTGTGAAACTCTTATCTCCAATAAACCACCAGAAAACCGCAAGTGGCGCTGTAGCTCAAATGGTAGAGTGCTAGCCTTGAGCTGAATTGCACAGGGACAATGCCCAGGCCCAGAGTTCAAGCCCCAAGGCTGCCAAAAAAAAAAAAAAAAATCCAATCTCTTTACCTCCGAAAAGTTCCATTTTCCTTATATTTATAAACTTATACCTTTCTAGCTCCACAACTCCAGACTTCACACATTTACACTACTGAAGGATAAATAATGAGATGCATCTTTTTTAATGAGGGAAGGGGGGCTCATCTTAAAAACCACAAATAAAAGCATCTTACTCGTCTGCTTAGAAACCTACTGCCTTTTCCCATTAAGTTCCATATTAAGAGTTAAAACTATCCTGAGCTGGGCATAGGTGGCTAATGCCTGTAATCCTAGCTAATCAGGAGTCTAATGTTTTGGGATCATAGTTCGAGATGAGCTTGGGCCAGAAAATCTGAGATTAATCTCCAATTAACCACACACACACACACACAGAGAGAGAGAGAGAGAGAGAGAGAGAGAGAGAGAGAGAGAGAGAGAGAGAGAGAGAGAGAAAACAACAACTTTATCCCATCTCATAAGCTGGATGAGCCATGGTGTTCAGGCCTCCTCTTATTTATCTTTTTGCAAACCTCCTCCCCCTCATTTTTTTGTGCCAGTCCTAGGGCTTAAACTCAGTGTCTGGGCACTGTCCCTGTGGTTCTTTTGCTCAAGGTTAGTGCTCTACCATTTGAGCCACAGCATCACTTCTGGCTTTTTCTGTGTATGTGGTACTGAGGGATCGAACCCAGGGCTTCATGCATGTCAGGCAAGCACTCTACCACTAAGCCACATTACAATCCCCTTTACCTATTTTTTTGCAGCATTTTTTCTTTTTCTTTTCTTGGATTACTAAAATTTGTTAAGGCCTTTGCGTTTGCTAGTGAGTCCTCCTTCACCTTCTCCTGCCCAATTCATATAACTAAACGTCCTTGCAAACACTTTGCTACTGGCCTGGACAGCCCTATTCTGTCCATTTGGGCTTGCCAACGCAGTGGCTTGGGTAATCCCTGATCTCGGGATAGTTGTGAGGGTACTTAGCGCTCAGTACCTGTTGGAGAGTCACATCTTCCAAAACACAAATGCAAATGGACACCCCCAATCTCCTTTTCCCAGCTGACATCACTCCAGTGACTATGGTCAGCCAAACTTTAAACCACCCGGTTGGTGCCCAAACTCAATGAACCAGAGCCCAGCCACTTCAGACCAAAGAAGAACCCGGACCCAGAAGTATACCTGGCCAGACCCACCCCACAGGGGGAAGTATTTCCCAGGCATTGGGAACACACTTTGTAGGCATCTGCAGTGGCTATGTGCTGGCTGGGTGCATGGTACTCCCTAAGGTGAGGTCGGCAGGAGCAAGGTGCTGGTAAGCCTTGAATGCTGAGAAGGGTAAAGGAGGGAAAAGGCAGCCTGATGATAGGAATGAGAGACACAAGCATATGCATTTTGGTTCCTTAAAAATATGAATCCCTTTGGCTGATTTTTTCTTAATTTACTGGCATATTTCTCTTTTCCAATCCATCATAAAATACCCAGAAAACTTAGGAAACCATTAAATAATGCAATTTTACTTTCATCTACCTGTTATTTATTTATGTTTGCTGAGAGATGATGGATTTATTGAGAGTAGAGTATCTACATTCCTTCTACTAATAATATTAACAGTATAAATAATATAAACTCTTTGTCTTCCATCCTAACACATTCTAGATGATGTTTTATTTTCTTTTTTGGTCGGTTCTGGGGCCTGAACTCTGGGCTTGGGTGCTGTCCCTCAAGTCTTCAGCGTAGGTCTAGCACTCTACCACTTGAACCACAGTGCCACTTCCGGCTTTTTCTGCTTACGTGGTACTGAGGAATTGAACCCAGGGCCTCATGCATGCAAGGCAAGTACTGTACCACTGAGCCACCTTGCGAGCCCCTCTAAATGATTTTTATTCATGTAGATTCAAATTTAGGTGGTGATGACCAAAGTACAGAGATTACCATTGTTTCCTGTTTCAGAGTATGTCCTAATCTCATATGAAGTTAAATGAATTACATTTCTACAATGATATATTTTGTATGTATTACATATAGTGCATGCATTACACATAGTATCCAACACACAAACACACACACACACACACACACACACACACACACACACGTATTCATACAGCTTAGCTCCAAGGTATCTTAAAGTTGCCTTCTGATTTCATGCCTCGTGATTCTTTTTCTCCCCGGTATTTTAATGGCTCCAGGCAACTAGTATCATGTATACCTTTGAGGTTTCTCATGGATTGTTTTTATACCCTTGAACACTCTCTCTGGCATTTTCACCTGTCACAGTCTGATGTACGTCTCATGGCAGGCATTTGCAGATAACTATGGGGCTAATCAGGATAACATAAATTATTGAATTGAATGCGAGTGCCAATTTTGAGGTGCAGGAGCATTGCCTAAAAGGACCAGTAGCTATTTGGCATGAAGTAGTTATTAAACAGTGACTATAGAGCCTTTGTTGCTAGATCTTTCAGTTTTCAAGGGAAATTGGACACTTGCACTTTTGTATGAAGACTGGTTTTTAAACATGGAACTCATTTAAAAGTTTAGGCACTATATAGATAAATTAAAAATATCTCTAGGCTAGGTTTGACACTCCAAGCTCTAGACATGTGTTTGGTTCTTTGTGTATGAATCATGTCTCCTGATTCCAATGGGTGTTTTCCTTTCTGTTAGCATTTTTGGTATGTATCTTAATTATAGTAGTGTGCTGGTCTTTCTGCCTTAGTTGTTAATATGTTTATAAAATCTGTTTGAAACACATATTGGCTCTTTCCTACATGTAGTCCATCTCTCTATAAAATAGGTTTATACGTCCCTGTGTGTATGGGTGAAGGAGGGTGAAAGAGAAAGAGAGAGAGCACAAGAGAAGAGGGTGAAGGAAAGGGGAGGAAATACATTTATTCTCTCATGCTATTTGATTCTCCTCTTCTTCTGGAAGGAATTAGATTGGGTAATTGAATTGCTGCTTAAAAGTTGACCTGAGGTGCAGGGAATGTGGTTTAGTGATAGTGCTTGCCTACCATGCATGAAGCCCATTGTTCAGTTCCTCAATACCACATACACAGAAAAATCCAGAAGTGAGGCTGTCTCTCAAGGGTTAGAGTGCGAGCCTTGAGCAAAAAAAGCTCCAGGACAGTGCCTAGGCCTTGAGTTCCAGTTCCAGGACTGGCAAAAATAAATGTTAAACTAGGAATTCAATGGATATAGCCAAATGGTGGAGCTCTTCCCTGGTATGTGTGGGGTCCTAAGTTCTATCGCTAGCACTGTAAAAAAAAAAAGTAAATATAAAATATAAGTCAATCGTCATCTCTTTTGTCACATCAAATGTTCCAATACTAACAGAATTTTGGTATATTTATGATGAATATTTTTAAAAATAGCAAAAGGCCCAGAATAGTGTTTTATATTTATAATCCTAGACACTCCAGAGAAGGAGATAGGAGGATTAAGGTTTAAGAGCAGACCAAACAAAAAGTTAGTGTTTCAGAGATAGCAAGCATGGTAGTGTATGCCTGTAATCTCAGGTACTTGAGAGACAGAGGTAAGAAATTCATGGTCTGAGGCTTGCCTAGACAAATTTGGGAAACCCTATCTAAAAAACAAAAGCAAAAGGATTAGGGACATCTTTTATTCCCTAGGGCCACCACTACAAATAGGAAACAAAACCCTAAAAAACTGTTCTGACAGAAATGTTTTTTGATAGATTAAATCTCTGGAAGAATTTTAGTAGGAAGTGATTATTAAAGATTTTAAAGGATAGTCAGTAAAAGGGGAAATAGATAATGAACCTCCTCACAATGAAAAACTTGCTCAGGGAAAGACTCTAGGAAGACAGGAAAAATATAAACTATAAACTAGCATGAAATATTTGCAAGCCATATAGTAGAGGAATTAAATCTCCAATAAACAGTGTTCTCAAGTCTCTGTAGTACATAATGATAAAAACCAAACCAGAATGATTGGATAATGACAAAAAGATACAAATAAATGTTTCACTGAAGAATATACACTCAGCAAATAAGCACATAAAAGGATGCCTTGGTCCCAGCTGTTAGAGGAATGCAATTTAAAAGGCTCAGTGAGGTACCACTACATACCTATTTGAATGGTTCAATCAAAATAGTGACAACACAAGGTTGATCAGAATTCAGGGGAACTTGATTATTCATACATTGCCACTAGGAAAATGAAGAGATAGTTTACTTGGGAAAAGAATAGAACAATACCTTGTTTTGAGACAGTCCTGTGGATTGAGCTCAGTGCCACAGCACTATCCCTGAGCTTTTTTGCTCAAGTCTAGCACTCTACCACTTGACCCACAGTGCCAGTTTCTGTGCATGTGGTACTGAGGAATCAAACCGAGGGCTTCATGCATGCTAGGCAATCTTTCTACTGCAAAGGCACATTCCCAGCCGAACAGTAACATTTAAAACTAAACTGAGTAGCCCAAGAGAAAGCTTTGGTTCCCATAAACACCTATACATAAGCTTTCTGAATCATCTTATTTCTGTGATAGTCCCAAAGTACATTTATAGCATGGACTATTCAGAAACAATAAAAAAAAGTCTTAATAAAATATAAGTGGGTCTGGAGGGACTTAAATGCTGTGTAAAAAAATTCTTAACAAGTGGCATGCTATGTAATTTCATCTATACTTCTTGAAGTGACAAAGTTTCCGTTGAAATCTGTTGAAATCTGAAGATTGGTGGATTCTGCCACAATGAATTATGCTTCAGTTATGGAAGCTGTTATTAGGAGAACCTGGGGGAAGATCTGTGTTACTGTCTGTGTGTGTTTATATTGTTACAAGGGACTTTGTTAATAAATCTCCTTCTAAATTTGTTCAAGGGATTTAATTGTTTGAAGATAAGTGATCATGAGATAGATGGTAGACATCGCAAGTAGATTGGTAGCATTTTCTTATTAGAATGAAGTCTAGGAATTGCTATAAATGTCTGTTCTTTAGTGATGATGTATCAGAGTTTTTGTATAAAAAATGTTATACTAAGGAGATATTTCCAAGGACTAATACCTTAATTGTTAAAAATAAACTGTCTTATAGCTATCATGATTTTAGATGTATGGACTTTGATATTACATTTTTGAAATTTAGTTTGTTTAGTTTGGTAATAAAGAGCAACACATTTTGATTTTTCTCTAGGACAAGATACTTCAAATATCATTGAAAAGGCAGAGACTTCCCTTGGGATCCCTAGTCCCAGTGAGATCTCAGCCGAAGTCAAACATGCTGGAGGTCTGTATATGGAAACATTAAGTCCTAGGATACTTTGGATTCAGTAGCTAGCTTGTGCATTTTTGATACTAAGGACATGGGGATATTCTACAGGTGTGGTGTGTTGTCTTGTGAATCCAGCTGCCAGTTAGAGATCTGTGTCTTATAATTGCTCATATCCCTCTACTCTGCATCTGAAGTAATTACAAGGACTGCTACATATTAAAATTATATTGTTATATATGTTGAATATAAGAATTGCTTAGCACTTTGTTTGGCAACCAAGGCTAGGTGAATTTAAATCTGTCAGGACCAAAAAGTATTTTTGTTCATTTAGGGCTATTTTTTGCCTTTTGTTTTTTGTTTGTTTGATTGTTTTTCTGCCTTTTGTTTTTTGATAACTGGGCATTGAACCCAGGATGTTGCACTAGCTAGGCAAATGTTTTGCCATTGAGCTGAGGTACATTCTAGCCTTTTTTCTATTTTTTTTTTTTGCATTTTCTTGATCTACTGAGGGGCGCCTGAGTTGGTTCCATATCTTAGCTATGGTATATAATGCTGCAGTAACACATAGTTGTGCTGGTAGCTTTAGGATGGTCTTGTTTGTGATCATTTGAGTATATGCCCACAAATAGGATTGCTGGGTCATTGGGGAGCTCTATGTAATCTTTTGAGGAACCTCTATACTACTTTCCAAAGTGGTTGAACAAGTTTACACTCCCACTAACAATGCAGTAGGGTTCTGCACATATCCCCTTCAGCATCTGTTGTTAATTAGAGTTCTTGATTCTAGCCATTCTAACTGGGGTGAGGTGGTATCTCAATTTTTTTTTAATTTAATTTTATTTTATTTGAGAACATACTGTACAGAGGTGCTACAATTACATGGGCAGGATAATGCATACATGTGTCTATTGGCCATGCTTATTTCCTCTTCAGAGAAGTTTCTCTTTAAGTCTTTAGCCCACTTATTTATTGGGCAGTTGTTTCTTTGAGGATTTGTTGTTGGAGGATTTGATTTTTTGAGTTTCAGGTATGTTTTAGATATGAGACCCTTATCTGTTGTATGGCTAGTGAAGAACTTCTCCCCATCCCTGGGCTTTCTATTGATCTTGATAACTATGTCCTTTGCCATGCAAGAAGCTCTGCAATTTCATGCAATCCGATTTGTCCAATCTTTCTTTGATTTGTTGTGTTTCTGGGTCTCTTTTAAGAAAAATTTGGCCTGTGCCAAGGCTTATTCTTGAAAGTTTGTAATGATCAAAAGGAAACCTGCACTTCTAATGCATATGGAAAAGTTTTGAAGACCAGTCTGTTTTCTTCATCTCTCACAGCCCTTATTGTTTCTCATTTAAGAGTCTTTACTCATCTCTATCATTTTTTCTCTAGAAGCAGATTTATTCTACCTGTCTTTCTCCATCTTCAGAGTTATATTGTGTCTTGGCATACATACCTATCAGATACTAATAGGTTCCACTATCACTACTTTTGAATACCTAAGAGAGAACTGGATTGACCTACTTTCAGGTCCATAGTGCATGGGTCAGTAGAATGGAGAGATAACTTCATCGGACATGGCAAATTACTCCATATATGAGGCACTGTTCTTAATGATGCTTGCATAAGTGAGGCTACTTTGTCTGTGACTAACACACTATGTGTTTAAAAATGAGTTTATTTTTCTCCCTGAAGAACTCTACAAATAGAGTACTGCATGTTATTTTGGTGAATGTAGGGTCCTGGTATCTTCACTTTTATTTGTTGGGTTCTTTATGATTTTGTAATTGTTGTCAGATAATGCTGTGAGTGCAGGTATGGTATTCTCAAACAAATAAGCTCAAATTCAGGAGTTACAGAGACAGGAAGTTTCATTTCTCTTCATGCTCCCAGCAGCTAGAATGGTTTAATGTCTAACTCTGATGCTTTGAGATGTTGGAAGATTAAAGTGTTGGCATTTTCAGCAATTTTTATCAGGAATTGCTTTTAGTGGGCAAGGAAAACAGGAGTTAGAAGTATGTTTGGATAGTAAACAGCAGTGATTTCATAAGACTTGAAGGATATTTGTCACTCAGGGCCATGTTTTAGAAGGGGAATAAAAATTATGGAGAACCCTGGGAAGAGTGGCTAGTATTAATGTATTAAAAAGTTAGAGAGTTAATGGATCATGAATATGAAAATCTAAGGAAAGGTGATAGGGAGAATACACCTTTTTTATACCTTTGAAGACTAGCATGGAGAACAGAATTTAGGTTGCGTTTACTTGTGTCTCATGAGTAGAGAACTCCCACTACTCAGTGGAAGTTTTATGGACTTAGATTTTAGTTGAATATTAAGTGTACCAGAATAGAATGGGTGGCTTTTTCATCCTAACCTCTTTCTCATCTTCTAAAATTTCTAAGCATTAATTTCACTGTGAAGGAAAGTATACCGGCGATGGGTTTTTTTAGAAGTTTGAGATAAAATATACCAATGAAATCACTTGGTCATCTTTTTTGCAATTTTGTCATGTTCCTTTAAGGATGTTGTCTTCTGCTTTCTCTCTCTCTCTCTCTCTCTCTCTCTCTCTCTCTCTCTCTCTCTCTCTCTCTCTCTCTCTCTCTCTCTCTCTCTCTCTCTCTCTCTCTCTCTCTCTCTCTCTCTCTCTCTCTCTCTCTCTCTCTCTCTCTCTCTCTCTCTCTCTCTCTCTGTGTGTGTGTGTGTGTGTGTGTGTGTGTCTGTGTTTAGTGTTCCTGGAGCTTGAAGTCAGAGCCTGGGCGCTGTTCCTGACCTTTTTGCTCAAGGCTGAGTAGCTAGGATTATGGTTCTGAGCTACCGGTGCCCAACCTCTTTCTTTTTTAATGTGTATGTTCTGGCACTGGAGCTTGAATTCCGTCTTCACAGTCTACCTTGTCTCCCTCCTCCACAGCTGGCACTTGAATCCTGCCTCTGGTTTTTGCGGGATAAATAAATGGAGATTAAAGTCTCACAGACTCTTCTGCCCTGGTGGCTTTCCATTGTGATCTTTAGATCTCAGCCCAGAGTAGCTAGGACCATAGGCATGAGTCAACAGTCACCCTGTCCTGCTTTCCCAATTCAGATTGATACTTAAAAACTTTTTAACTGTTATTAAAAGATACTGGTTACAGTTATATAAGTTGGGTAAAGAATACATTTCTTTTTTATCAGTCGTGGACATCAACTCTGGGCCTAGGCGCTGCCTCTCACCTCTAGAGCTCAAGGCTAGTTAGTGCTCTACTACTTGAGCCACAATGCCACTTCTAGTTTTCTGATGGTTTATTGGAGATAAGAGTCTCACAGACTTTGATGCCAGGGCTGGCTTTGAAGCACAATCCTCGGATCTCAGCTTCCTGAGTAGCTAGGATTACAGGTGTGAGCCACTGGTGCCCTGCTAAGAGTACATTTCTTTTTGGACAGTGTCACCATTTCCTTCTCTGTTAGGCTTGTTTAGAGGGAGTCTAGTGTGGCCTTCAATCTTTTTTCTAATTTTTATTTTTTATTGTGATTGATTACATAATTTCCCGAATTTCACAGTATTGTGGGATAGTGATGCTGTTAAAGTCACAAACACATTCTAACTTTCCTGGAGCAAATTGTCTATTATGGTCTATAACATTTATGAGTTTTATGAACTTTGCGATACAGTTATTTCTTCCGCATTGGTTGGTATGTACATTTCTTTTGTTTTGCATAGCATCAGCTGTTCCCTTTTTCCCATTTGTTCCCTCCCTCCCATAGCTGCCATTAAGTTGCTTAGTTCATTTTGGTCAATGTCCTGTGCAGATGATGGGTCCCGCTGTTGTATGTTTTCCCCTGATTCCCTCTAGTTCTGTGTCATCTTCCTGGTTCCCCTCTGGTGTACACATATATACCATACATGTGATCAGCAACATGGAGTTATTTAGTAGTGGTTTGACCAGATGAGTGGAAGTTCTTTGTTTCTTAAGTCTTGTTAATTTTGTCATATCACCTAACATTTTGGATTTAACATCCACTTATCAGGGAGACCATATACCGTTTGTCTCTTTGCTTTAGGCTTACCTCACTCAACATGCTTTCTTCTAGCTCCATCCATTTCCCTGCAAATGTCATTATTTTGTCATTTCTAATGGCTACATAATATTCCATTGTGTATAGATACCACAATTTTTGGATCCATTCATCTGTGGTGGGGCCTCTGGGTTGTTTCCATATCCTAGCTATTGTGAACAGTGCTGCAATAAACTGGAGATGCATCTGTCTTGTATACTGGTTCCTGTTGTTCAGGATAGATGCCTAGAAGTGGTATGACTGGGTCATAATGGAGGTCAATATTTAGCTTTCTGAGGACCCTCCAGATTGCTTTCCAAAGTGGTTGCATAAGTGTACATTCCCACTAGCAGTGTAATAGGGTTCCTCTTTCTCCTCATCCCTTCTAGCATTTGTCATTGCCTGACTTGTGGATGTGGGACATTCTGACTGGGGTAAGGTGGTATCTCAGGGTTGTCATTATTTGCATTTCCTTCACAACCAGGGACGGTGAACATTCCCTCATGTGTTTTTTTGCCATTTTTATCTCTTCATCTGAGAAGTCTCTCTTTAGTTCACTTTCCCCTTTAGTAATTGGTTTGTTAGGTTTGGGAGGGATTAGTTTCTTTTTTTGTAATTTATTTTTTATTGTGAAAATACTGTACAGAGAGGTTACAATTACATGGGCAAGATAATGAGTACATTTCTTATCAAGCATTGTAGCCTTCTCCTTTGTTTCCCCTTCCCATCAGTTTCCATCCTCCCTCTGGCCCCCTCACCTAATCCTCCCCGCCCACCCCAAAGTTGTAAAGTTCATTTTTACATAACAACTTATACAATAACAACTTGTACATAACAACTTGTTGCAATGGGCCCACCTGTATCCTTATTTAAACGACTTGTTTTTCCCCTTCCCCTGGGATTAGTTTCTTGAGTTCCCTGTATATACTGGATATTAACCCCTTGTTTGATATATTGCCACGCCACCTTCTGTGGAGTCTGCGTGAGAGATCATGTTGGACAAAGAGCTTCAAGGAAGCATGCCTGCAGGAAGGGGGTGTTGGTTCAAGGCTTCCCATACACTTGGCTGCACCTTTATAGCCTCTACTTTTATCCTTACTATATTCTTCTTGGCTGTACAGTCGTTGCCTTTATTCTCGTTTTGGCTATTTTTCTATTGATCCACGAACAGAGCGTGTTGTATTTTTCCAGTCCAATAGAGACGGCTTCTCTAAATATAAAGACTAAGCCCAAAGATTAAATGTGGGCAATGCCCCAATCAATCTATCATCTGATGTGATGCTGCCTCCAGAAACTCCTACAACTTCACAAGCGGTTTTGCAGCTCACGCATAGTAAATATAAAGAGACTTAAAATTTCCAGATATGTCCAAAAGACAAAATCAATGAATTAAACTAAGTTAGAAAGAGTTAACCCAGTAGTTCAGAGAGCTCTAAAAAAGAGGGACCTCTGATTATAAAAGAAAAAGAAAGATTCTCCCAACAGTTATGATTAAGTTTTGTCCAACTTATGTTATAGGGAATAGATGGTGATTTCACACAAAATATAAAGTTAGTAACGTATTTCCTGAACCAACCAAGAACTATTTCCTTATACAGGAGCTTATAAAGATAAAATTAATTGGATAAAAATAAAATTAAAAAGAGTATAATGTAAGTACAGCCCTGTCTTAGGTTTGTTAATTATTAAACATAAAAAGGCTGAATAGATGACGTATTCTATTAAACAATATGCTAGACTTGTTTAGTACCACTTAGCTTAAACAGTTGGTGGGATAATCATCAATTTGCATGTAATTCATCAATGTTTTGCCTTTAAAAAATTGATTACGTGCTTAAATAAACAAAGAATCTATGTCACAATCACACACTGTATAAAAATGTTAATTCACCTCAATAAAGATACACTCAGATGCAACTCTTTTGAGTCTGTGTCTGTTTGTCACTTCACCGACTCCTTTGCCCACTTACCCCGACATCCCTGTCCTGTCGGTCCCAGTGCTCCGGCCGAGCTGGTCCGTCGCAATACATTGCTGGTAAATATTTTTTCCCAATTAGTTGGTTGTCTTTTTAGATTGGTGGCGATAGCTTTAGCTGTGCAGAAGCTTTTTGTTTTAAGGTAGTCCCATTTGTCGAGTCACTTTCCCAATTTGTTGTGACTCTGGGACTCTGTTCAGGAAGTTTCTTCCTGTGCCTATAAGTTTAAGTGTCTCTCCTACTCTGTCCTGCAGTAGTTTCAGAGATTCAGGTTTAATGTTAAGATCTTTAATCCATTTTGAGTTGATGTTGGTGCATGGTGATAGGCTGGGGTCCACTTTTAGTCTTCTGCATGTGGCCGCCCACTTTTCCCAAAACCAGTGGTTGAAGAGGCTTTGTTTCTTCCATTGTATGTCTTTTAGCCTTCAATCTTAAGGACTAGTTTATCTTACTGCTGTGCCCTGATTCCTCTGAATTCACTCTTATTCCTCAGGTTTTCAGTGAAATCTGTTCACTTTGGTTGTTTAAGAACCAGATGTTTCAGCATAGCTTGAGCTATGGGGATTGTGTTGCTTACTACTTATGCTACTTCTTCTCCCAACTGTGTGATGTTACCTAGTGTTTGAACAGTATATTACTCAGATAAAGACAAATCAACACATCTGTAGATTCTTGGAAAATTTAATTATATAGCTGCATCCTCTGAAGTTTTTTGACTTTAAAGTGGTAGCTGCTTCAGCCTTCCCTGATGCCAGACTTTATCCCTGACTTACATTGCCTGTGAATGTTCTGTTGTCTGTAGGTTCTCCTCTGTGTGTTGGGGTTTTGGCACTTTTCTCTAGGCAGAAAGCTCAGCTGTGGGGTTGACTTTGTTTCTCTTTTCTCCCCTAGACCAAAGTGTTTTTTTGTCTTTTTGTGTAGTATCTAAAAATAGTTCTTTCTTCTATTTTGTCTGGTTTTCTAGTTGCTGTATAGGAAGGCAAGTGTAGAACTTGAAAGCAAAAGTTCTCTCCATAATAGAGTGTGTGCTATAATATAGTTAAATTACTTGGTGTACTAGTTGATCTAGTATAAGATTTTTAAAGGTAAACAGAACTAATTATTCTTGAAACATACTCATCTTTGTTATGTATGTTGATTCCCATACTAAGAATCAGCATAGTCCTTTAGGACAAAGTTGAGCTATAATTGTCATACAGTAAAACTTTTTTTTTGCAATATGACTTTGTGTTGAGAAATAATAGTTAGGTTTATACTGTAAAATCACAGTATATTGTGATGCACAGATACAGAATATTTTCTGTATTTGTATGGCTCACTGAGATATAAGAATATTTTCATTATCTGAGGGAGTTCCTTCATGCCAGTTTGTAGCCACACCTTTCTGTCTGTTCACAGCATTTGCCATCCATTGATCTGTTTCTGACTATAGTTTCCCCTTGTTTAGAAAAATGTTTACTATGTGCAGATCAATAATTTTTTTTCTTTTCCCAGTCTTGGGGCTTGAACTCAGGACTTGAGTGTTGTCTCTGACCCTTTCTGTACTTAAGGCTAGCAGCACTATTTCCTAAATTTTTTAGAGAAGTAATTTGGAAATAAGAATCTCATGGACTTTCCTGCCTGGGTGGCTTCGAATATGATCTTCAGCTCTCAGTCTTCAGAGTAGCTGAGAAGCTAATATTGCAGGCACGAGTCAGCGGACCACCATTGCCTGGCTATTTTAACCTTTCTTTCTTTCTTTTGGCAATATGAAGTACCACTTGAGCCACATCCTTAGTCCTTTCTTCTGCATGCCTCTATCTATCTATCTTTCTATCTATCTATCTATCTATCTATCTATCTATCTATCTATCTATCTATCTATCTATCTATCTATCTATCTATCTATCTATCTATCTATCTATCTATCTATCTATCTATCTATCTATCTATCTATCTATCTATCTTTGTATCTATCTATCTATCTATCTATCTATCTATCTATCTATCTATCTATCTATCTATCTATCTATCTATCTATCTATCTATCTATCTATCTATCTATCTATCTATCTATCTATCTATCTATCTATCTATCTATCTATCTAGAGGGAGTAGTTATTTATTTTGATCTATGTTCTCAGAGATGTCAGTTCAAAATGTCAGGGAGGGCATGGCAAAGCAGAATCAATCATATCATGGCAACTAGAAAGCAGAAATAGATAGTTTGTTTTTGGATCTGATCATCGGTTTTGCTTGTGCTGGCTTTGGACTACAATTCTGCCTCTACTTTGTAAGGAGCTGTGATGACAGGCATACACTGTGTCTTTGGATTCTCTTTTTATTCTTTTCACTGTGTAGCCTGAGCATCCATGAATGGATATGAATGTAGCTTAGGCTCACCTCAGACTCACAATACTCATACCTTAGTATCTGGAGTATTGGCATTATAGGCATGCACTACAATATTTGGTTATAATTTAGCTTTATGCTTTATATTTTTTTCTTAATTTTCATACTGAAAATTAAAACAGTGAATTTTCATAATGTGAACTTGTTCAGAATCTTTAAGAGATAGTATGCCCCTTCTAGGAAGATAACTATAGTCCTGACGTTTATCTTAGAATAATTTTGTTTGCTTTTATACTTTACATACTTAAAGTATATTTTGTATTTAGCTTTTCCACAACATTTTTGTATCATTTGACCATGTTGTATTTTGGATGTGGTATTCCATTTTGTCACTATGTCATATTTTATTTATCTCACAGTTGCTAAGCACTAAAATAGTTTCCATGTTATAGCTATCACAAATAATGCTGCTCTGAATATTTTTGTTTATGTCTTTTTTTTGGCCAATACTGGGGCTTGAACTCAGGGCCCAGGCACTGTCCCTGAGCTTCTTTTGCTCAAGGCTATCACTCTACCACTTGAGTCACAGTGCTATTTCCTGTTGTACTGAGGAATTGTTCTCAGGGATTCATGCATGCTAGGCAAGCACTGTACCATTAAGCTGTCTCCTGATGAACCACTGTACATATGTAGCATAGTAGATACTGGCCAGCAGTTTTCCAAAGAGGAGAATCTACTATGGCCAGCAGTTTTCCAAAGAGGAGAATCTACTATGGTTCCACATGCAGTGTGTATTTATTTCCCTTGCTGTTCCACATTCTTCCCAGTACTTAGTATTGTAAGTCACTCTTAAAGAATTGAAACATAAATGGTTGGGCACTGGTGGTTCATGCTTGTAAACCTAGCTCTTCAGGAAGTTGAGATCTGGGGTTGTGGTTCAAAGACAGCCCAGGCAGGAAAATCTGCAAGACTCTTCTCTCTAATGAACCAGCAAACAAAGCAGGAAGTGGAGTTGTTGCACAAGTGGTAGAGTACTATCCTTGAGGAAAAAAGCTCATAGACATCACCTAGGCCCTGAGTTTTAAGTCCCTGGACTGCCACAAACCCCCACAATACATGCAAATGTATTTTCCCAGTATTGTAGTAATGACATTTATGTTGCTTTCTAGGGAAAGGACATTATTAGCGGGGGTTTAGATGCCTTAGAATTCATTGGGAAGAAGACAATGGATGTAATAGCAGAACGGAGTCCTCTATTTAAAATGACTAAGGGTGTGATGAACCGGAATTCTGCACTGTCTCATGTACTGTTACCTTTATTGGTTTGATTGCTGTTTTCTGTTGTTTGTGTTTTTTTTTTTTAATTTGAATTTTTCCCTTTGTTACCTAGGGACTCTGTTAGTGTGTTTTCTTGTAAAGAATTATCAATGCATTATAAAATTAAGGCATTTTTTATGGGCTGGATTTTTTTATGGGTTTGTCTAATGCTTAGACAAACAGCCAACTCTTTACTTTCTGCAGTCGCCTCTGTCAGTGCAGTACAAAATCCTGAGCACTATCAAGATTACTTACTAGGTTACTGTTGAAACCACTTTTGGAAATGCATGTGGCTCCTTAGGTGTTGCTACCTAGCATCAAATTTTGTTTAGCTTCTTTTTTTTCTGTGCAGCTCCTGATCCTTGATCCTTAGTGAATTTGATTTGCTGTTCAAGAATGAAGGGTAGTACTTTATACTGGAACTTAGCTTTGCTTCTCTCCACTCTTAAAAACTTTCCCTTGAGCTCTTATTATTTGCTGTATCTATGCTTCCATCTCTTTTTAGGTTTTACAGTAAGAGGCCAAGGAAAAAGAAGAGCTAAGGACCTCCAATGAGGTAGCCATGGAAACAGACAAGAAAACTCATTGTAAGCTACCCTTTGATGAACTTCAAGAACATCTAGAAGTTCTGGCGATGCTTTCCCAAGAAAGTGAAATAAAGGTAATTCCATTCCCAAATTCCCAGCTGAAAAGAGTCTTCAAAGAAAAAACGTTGCATGGTTTCTTTTCACTATGTATATTTGGACTATGAAATATGT
>NW_027203696.1:50000-60112 GCF_024711535.1 Dipodomys merriami | reverse complement strand
CAGTATAGCTGAAATACAGAAAGATGTGGAATACAGATTGCCCTTCACTGTAAACAACTTGACAATTAACATTAATATAGTACTTCCTCCACAGTTTCCTCAGGAAAAACCAGCAATCAGTGTTTATCCACCAATCTGACATCCTTTAATGGATAAACATGGAATATATGTTACCTCTCAATTAGTAAGCAATTTTACAATACACTCAGATCTTGGAAAGATTAGCCAGAGTCTGTTGGATGAGTTTTGGAAGAATTCTCCTGTTTTAGCTCCCACTTCAACAGCATTTCCATACCTGTATAGTAACCCAGGTGGGCTGCCTCCTTATGCTTCTTAGGGTTTTCCATTTCTTCCTGCATATCCTCCTCAAGAAGCTAACAGAACATAACTTCTTTGTTACTGACACTGTTTCTTCTTCAACAAGTTATACAACAGCCAAGTCTGCTGCTCCTACATTTGGTGTCCTTTCAAGTCGGCCATTGCCTGTTCCCACAATGGAAACTTCAACACCTATAAGCCAAAATGGTTTTGGGTACAAGATGCCAGATGTCCCTGATGCATTTCCAGAACTCTCAGAATTGTGTCACAACTCACAGATATGAATGAACAAGAGGAAGTATTACTAGAACAGTTTGAGTTTACCTCAACTAAAACAAATTATTAATGACAAGGGTGATTTAGTAAAAAGTATTGAGGAATTAGCAAGAAAACTCTCCTCTTGGAGCCCAGTTTGGAAGCCAAAAGGCAAACTGTTTTAGATAAGTATGAGTTACTTACACAAATGAAATCTACGTTTGAAAAGAAGAGGCAGAGACAACATGAACTGAGTGAGAGTTGTAGTGCAAGTGCCCTACAGGCAAGATGGAAAGTCGCTGCACATGAAGCTGAGGAAGAATCTGATAATATTGCTGAAGATTTCTCGGAGGGAAAAACTGAAATAGATGATTTTCTCAGTAGCTTCATGGAAAAAAGAACAGTTTGCCACTGTAGAAGAGCCAAGGAAGAGAAACTTAAACAAGTGATAGCAATGCACAGCCAACTTCATGGTCCATTACAGATTTTCCTGAAAACATGGACCGCCAAGAGAGAAATGAGACATAAAACTAAGTACATTATTTTAGATTTAAGGTTTGTAAGTTGGCATTTCATTGAAATGGCTGAATTCAGATGTACTCTACATTGTTTAAAGAACTGAGATTGTTTTTTATATAGATTAGAATGATTATGATCTTTGCTTGGAAAATTTTTCTGCAGTATTTGCACTAAAAACGCCTATTTATCATTGATAAATCCTGTCCTTTTAAAATTTCACTGCTATTCTTATAATTAAATACCTTATGCATGTGATTTTAGTTTTAATATTTTATGAAAAGTACTTAATCTTGTACTTTTAATTTGAAACTGCCTCATTTCTTTATCAAGAATGATATCTTCTTTAGATTATTTTCCTCTCAGTAATTTTTAAGTACTTTCAGCTATGGAAAGATACCCACACCCTCTCTTTTTCTTTCTTTTTGAATAAAACTTTCAAAAGCAATTTGTTTTTAAATATTCATAATACCAGAAAATATCAAACCAGCCAATGTGCCAGATATATACCTATAACATATAAATATACCTATATATATATATATATATATATATATATATCTTTAATAAATAAAAAAATTCAAAAAATGTCTTAATTACATTGCTCATGTAATTGTAACCCCTCTGTATGGTATTTTCACAATAATAAAACTTTAAAAAATTAATTTAAAAAAAATTTAAAAAATATCTCCATGGAAACCTAATCACCTTTTTAATCCTTTCACAAGTCCTCTAAACTGAATGATATATTTTACATGTTACTCTGCTACCCCTACATATATTTTATTGTCCTAAGGAAACTCTTTAAAAGATAGTCTATTGATTGATATTTTGTGTGTCAACTTCCCAAAATATGTTCTGCCCTCAATCCAACTAAAAAATTCTCATCTTCATCTTCCTTTTTGAAAAGTGAACACCTGTCATTTAGATAAGAATCAATACATGATTTCATTCACCAGATATTCAAACTGTCATCTCAGTTGTCAGGAATAATAGAGTTCAATCAATATACTCATTTATTCTAGATCAAACTCTTTGATACATTCTCATGGCATTGATAACAAAACCAAGCATCAACATATATGACTTTATTTCATCTCATGTTCTCTCTGGAATGTTTAGAAAATTGTCTCTTAAATGTACAGCCACAGAGTAGCTATATTTAGTTGATTAATAAATTATTTTATTTACTAATCTATTTATTTCAGTAATGGGACTTGAACTCAGGGACTCAGTGTTATTGTTCCTTAAATTTTATGCTCATGGCTAGTGCTTTACCATTGCAGCCACATAAGAGGCTTACAGATTTACATGCCTGTGTGGGAATCGAGTCATGATCTGAGATGTCAGCCTCCTGAGTAGCTAGGACTACAGGTATGAGCCACCAGTGCCCAGTTTTATACTTAGTTTATTTTAAATTAGATTTATTCAGAAAGGCATCTAAGCAAAAATGCTATTTTTAATATTTTAAGATCCAAACTACCTCCAGAGTCCTCTCCTCATTGTTGATGGACTCATTTGCCCAGGGATGACTATTATTTGGGTCCTTATAAGAAATTTATGACAACATGTGAAAAGAAACAAATTTGTAATTTTATACTGGAAAGTCAGAGTCTAATTTGCAGGACTAAACATAGTGAATACTCTCCAGCTGTGAACGCGTGAAAACTATAGACAAGGATGATCAAGAATGGCCTCAGCTAGGATTCTAACCAGTGAATTCGAGGCTAGTAACCAGGGCAAATACAAGGCTTCATGGTTCAAATTTGATAATGAACTCTAAGGGGAGCAATGGACAATCATCTAAAAGACTAGCTGGGAGTGGGATTCTGCAGACGTTGTTGGTCATGAGCTTTTCCAACCTAATAGGGATTGAGATTTATTTACACATAATCTCTCCAGAAGAGGTCACTAACACCATGACTGTCCATTCATTGAATTGTGTCACACTAAACAATGTCATTTCATCAAAAGTGATTTAGAATTACCAAGATCATCTTGAAAGACATTTAAGATGACTCCTTTCTTTATTCCTTCTGAAAAACTTTGATGGATGAATCTGGGAAGATGAAGGACAAAGTTCACTCACTTTTGAGGCTGGGAAGGTGGCTCAGAGTGGTCGAGTGCTTGCCTCCAATACATGAGGCCCTGGGTTGGATTCCTCAGCACCATATAAACAGTAAAAACAAAAACAACAACAACAACAAAAACAAAGGCCAGAAGTGGCACTGTGGCTCTAGTGGTAGTGTTCTAGCCTTGAGCTGAAGAGCTCAATGACAGTAACCAGGCCTAGAGTTCAAGCCCCACAACACACAAAGAAAAAAAAATCACTTTTTTTTTGTTATTGTTCTCTTATGCCCGACAATGTTTTCTTCTCATAAGAATTTTGTTGAATATGAGATTCTAAACTTCTCTTTCTTTTTTAGTTTTGCTCTATTTTGTTATGTCTTTCTTCCATACTTTAAATATTCTCCTCCATTTAATTGTTGCTTGGAAAAATATAGAAGATTTTGATAAAATCTTTATCTTTGTCCCTCTGAAGTAAGGCTCCACTATGTGTGATTTTTCTTTCTTTTTTTAAATTTAATTTAATTTTATTGTAAAGGTGATGCAAAGAGGCTTTATAATTCCATAAGTAAGGTAGTGAGGTCATTTCTTGTCAAGCATTTTTACCCCTCCCTCATTTTTTCTTCCACTTTCCCTCTGACTCACCACAGCTAAGAGACATTGTGTTAGAACCAGACAGTCTTTCTTTTTCTCTTAAAAATATATTTTATTATTACTGTTCAGCTAATACACAGATGTATTGTACAGGTAAAGTTATAATTATGTAAGTCAGATAATAAATGTATTTCCTTTTGAACTCTGCCAGCCATTCCTTTGCTCTCTCCCAGTTTTTCTCTCCCATCCCTACTCACAGTTTCAGTTTAATTTAAATTTAAATTTTATTGTCCAGGTGTTGTACCTAGGGGTTACAGTCACATAAGTAAGTTAGTTAGTATATTTCTTGCTAACTTTTTACTCCTGCCTTCATTTTTCTCCTGCTTTCCCTTCCCCCAAGCCCTCCCCCAAAGTTGTACAGAACATTTCCAACATACGGTTTTGTGAGTATCACGGTTGAATTGGTTCTCATCTTTGTCCTTTGACTCACCATTTTTTGTTACCCTTCCCTAATTGACATAAACATTTATACAATACCCAGGGTACCAAAATCAAATACAGTGACAACAGGAATTATACCATAGGGGAAAGTACATGTAAAAGAAACAAAAAAAAATCCACATAGTACATTAAAAAAACAACAACAACAAAGAAAAACCTCCTGTGCCCATATCTTGGGATTCATTTTTCTTAGCATCATCTTATATGATCATATGTACATAGCTATTGAGCTATTCTGTTCATCTGCTAAGATTATCCTAGATGTATACTATTTATTACACATAAGGGAAACCATGGGACCTATGTTCTTTTGGGTCTGGCTTATTTCACTTAATATGATTTTTTTCCAAGTCCTTCCAAATGGGACCGTGTCATTCTTTCTGATAGAAGCATTGAATTCATATATATCTTCTTTTTGGTTGGTCATGGGGCTTGAACTCTGGGCCTGAGCACTGTTCCTTAGCTCTTCAGCTCAAGGCTAGAGCTCTACCACTTGAACTACATGCCACTTCTGGTTTCTCTGTTGATTTATTGGAGATAAGAGTGTCAAGGACTTTCCTGCCCAGGCTGGCTTTGAACACAATCCTCAGATCTCAGCTTCCTGAGTAGCTAGGATTATAAGCATGAGCCACCGGCACCCAGCATATATCACATTTTCTTGATCTATTCATCTATTGAGGGACAGTCAGTTCATTTTCTACATACTGTCTAATGAATACCACTGCTGCATTTGTTCTCCCTTTGTCCCACCTTTTCTGTGCCCCCCCATCCTTCAAATGACAAATAAAGGAAAATAACAAAAACAGCAGCACCAACACCAAAAATCTCATTTCCATCTCTTGGAATTCATTTCTTTAAATATTATTTTATAAGAACATGTGCACATAGTGATTGTTCCTTTTTGATATGCTGCTATGAATATCTGCCAATGGTCTCACTGTATGGTGGGTAACTTTTTTATTTCTGCTGTTGGTGTTCTGCCATTAAAATATGATTTTTTAAAATATTTTGCTTTGTTTTCTGTAAGCTTCTGGAATTTCATATAAATTTTGTTTAATTTTCAACTATTATCATTTGATCAGCTGTTCTGGCCTTTGTATTCTTGTTTCTCTAGTATTCATTATACATATATGATACCTTCAATAATTATCACATAGATGCTGAATATTTTATTTCTTTTAATTCATTCCTTTTTCTATCTCCTCAATTTCAGATTGGTAACTGTCTATTGAAAAGTCTTTAAGCTCACTGATATCTTCATATGTATTTTTCCCACTACACTGATGAGTTCATCAAAGTCTTTTGTTTTCTGTTTTATACTAATATCGTCAGTGATATTTTAAAAATTCTTTCTACTGTTACTGTCTCTCTCCTTACCTGTATGTTTAATTCATGATGTCCAATTTGTTCACTCCATGTAGTAATTATGATTATATAATTCTTTGAAATTGTCAGTCTGAAAATTGTTATATTGGATTAAAAATTCATACATATTTTCTGAACCTGGCTCTTAGTGTCTCTTAAATTTTTGTAAAAAGACAAATACATCAAGTACATAGAATACAAGTAAAAAACGCCAGTAGTATGAGGATTTATATTTATATGGCTGGGCATTAAGATCTATTTCATCTTTGCTGTACTTGTAGGTATTAAAAGTTCTTTACTTTTTATATTCTTGTTTTATTTATTCCCCCCTGCTGGATTTGGGGAAAATAAAACACCTTGCTGTTATATAGCCTTTGTTATATCACCATCAATCACTTATACCCAAACCCTGTGGTAGGTTTGAAAGGTATCTGTAAAGATATTTGCTTTGTATTTTATACCTAAGTTTCTCTTGCTTTCCGTTTCCCTCTGTTTTCTCCGTCCCAGAACCATCACCCCAGTCTCTCTCTTTCTCTTTCTCTCTCTTCCTCTCTGTCTTCCTTTCTCCTCCAAAATTTTCAGTTTTGACTTTCCTAATACATGACAGAAAGGCAAGAAGAGGCTGGGATTTCAAAAAATCCTTTCCCTATTTCAAATCACACAATAGTGGCACCGTTTTTCTTAACCAGAAGCCCATTCTTGCCAAGAACAAGATATTTTGGGAGCATCTCTTTTCCTCGGATGTCAGAAATTATTAAAATCTGAGCATTGTGATGGGAACTTGTCAAAACTCTTACAGGTAAATTTCATAGAAATATATCTTCATTACTCCCACTAAAGAAGTTTCTCACCAAGTTGTAACTGAACCTACTTTTCACCCAGTGTCTAGCAAATTAAAGATGTTATTGTGTGTGAGAGGAAACTGAGTTGATTTGAACATGGATTACCCCAACCTATCTTTGTGTTAACAATCCATCCCAAATGTATTATCATGCACTGGAGTTAATAATATATGCAATTTATAAGGATTAACTGCAAAGGCATTGAAAATCTGAAAATGAATCTGATTTTTAGATTTAAAGGCAATTTCTAGCATATTAAACCTGTGCATGTTCTTAAACATCATAAACAAATGAAGCATTCTACATACTCACGATACATGTATGAGTGATATGGGGGCAATATTGAAGTAGACACAAGCTCACAGGAAAGAGAAAATATCATCATATTATCCAAATTACACAATGAACCCTGTGGTAGCTATCTACCCACATATTCTAATAACAATATCAGAGGAACTTCATTAGGAAAGTCTTTTTTTATGTGGTGCTGACCAATCGAACCCAGGGCCTCAGGCATGCAAGGCAAGCACTTTACCACTGAAAAAAAGTAAAAAGAAAAGTCTTTTTTATGAACTGATAAATTTAAATTTTCCCTTAAACTTGATGATGTTTTAACTCGTGGATCTACATTACTAAAAGTTGAAAAGTTATTAGCAAGCAGACCTACCTGATGTGACATTTTACAAATTTCCCTGCCAAAGTTTTCTATTCTTTGTTATAATTGACATCTTGCTGTGATTCCGATTACCCAGTGCAGAAGAAAGTCATTTGTGGATAAACGCAATAAAATATACTTATCGAATTTTGTTCCCCTTTTTTGAACCCAGAATTCATCATTATTGACTGGTGCATTATAAAATTAAACTAAAACTAGGCCACAGTGGGTCATGTTTTCATAATGCTAGGTACTCAAAGGCAGATATCTGGAGGAGGGAAGTTCAAAGCCTGTATAGGAATAAGACCGCATGACTCTCCATCTCTGATGAACTAGCAAAATGCTTGTGATGGTTCTAGCTATGAGCCTCAGCCATGAACAATAAGGCTGAGTCAATGTGATTTTTTCTAACGCATTTATAAGATTATTTCTTTGTTGCTTTTTATGTCCCTCCCCTACAGTATAATCCCAGCTTTCACTGTATTTGATGTGGGTATAATTTTTGGAGGGGAAGGTGAAAAACAAATCGTTTCCATAGGGATACAGGTGGAGACATTGCAACAATGAGATGTACAAGTTGTTATGTTGAAAACGAAATTTACAACTTTTGGGCGGGGGGGAGGCAGGAACGATGGGGGGGCGTTGGGGAGGATGGGAAGGGATGGGAAGGGGAAATAAAGGAGGAGTCTACAATGCTTGATAAGAAGTGTACTCATTATCTTCCCATGTAATTGTAATTCCTCTGTACAGTATTTTCACAATAAAAAAAATAAAGAAAGAAAGAAAGCTGAGTCAGAAATTAAGTCGCTTAGCTCAAACACATCCATCATCACCACCACCACCACAAGAAGTGATACCAGACAGAATACACCATGTGTTCTTACTTTACCCTTGAAATGTGATCTCTGACTACAGGTGATACTACCATGATATCAAAACTTACTGAGTTAACCAGATATGCTTTATTTGAAAAGGTGAAGTATTTCTTCTACATCTGTATCAACTTACACTTATTGTGTGTCCAAAATGGGAATGATCACGACTTTTACCAACTTGAAAATGGTCTCTATTTAAAACCACTGGAGGATTTCAATGCCCAAATTTCATAGAAAAAGAACATGGAACATGCAGAAAATATGTTCAGAATTAATCCTAGCATCTCTACTTCATTTACATTCTGATGACCATAATATTCCACAAAGTCTAACAGAAAAGCTCAAGAGACACATCTCCAGTTAACCAACACAAAAGCCAAGAAGTAGCAGTGTGATTCAAGTGGTAGAGCTACAACTTTGAGTGGAAAATCAAAAGTGATAAAATCTATATATGATCTTGGACAAGAGTCCAGGCCTTGGTGATGAATATGACATTGACAAATGGATTTGCTATAGACATATACTTGCTAATAGTTTGGAAAGTTTTGTTGTTGTTGTTGTTAACTTTCAGGACTGAAGATTTTCCTCAAATAACTATGGTTCTGATTGCAGCAATATTGATAGCTGATTTTGTGATCTTGGATGGGGAATTCAATGTTCCTCTCTAATGATATATTCAGTTTACCAATACTCTTAGGAGAGGAAATATGAAACATCATTTAATAAGAAACGTTATTTTTTCCAAGCAATGTTGGGTTCATTCCTGTTATCTTCAGTATAAAGGAGGCCGAAATCTTAGGATTGTGATTTGAAGCTAGCTAGGGCAGAAAAGTTTGTGAGATTTTTATTCCCAAATAGCTACTTTAAAAATCCAGAAGTGGATTTTTAGCTCAAGCCTCAGAGTGCCAGCTTTAAGTGAAAAGGCTAAGAGATTATGAGACACTGAGTCCAAGCACTAATACCAGAAGAACAACAAATAAACGAACATCCTCTAGTATTTTAAACCATGGTAAACGTTCTCACATTCTAAAACAGTCCCTAAATTCTGACACTCTTAAAACAACATCTTCAACACTTAAAAAAAGTAAAAAAAAAGAAAAGAAAACTTTAAATTTTATAATAAATTTATGTAAAACTTGTAAATTTTCTTGACCAACTGTGTTCTAGTCTCTGCCCAGGCCACAACACTGCTTAGATCTCCTGGCTTGCACTTGCACTATATCACTATACATACGTACATACACACACACACACACACACACACACACACACACACACACACATATATATATATATATATATATACATACATACATACATATATATACACATATACATATATACATGGATTGTATAAATGCTCTCTATCTCTCTATATATATACATAAACATGGGGTTCTTGCAAGATATTTAGTATATCATGAACAGGCACCAATTTCCATTCTGTACAGTCTTCAATCAGGTTCTAAATGACCTAATACTAAAGAATTTGTTTTCTGGAAAATAGACCAGAAGAGAAATGCCTTAAAATTATGTTTTAAAAGACCTTATTAAATACTTCTGTGCACTAAAGCAGTCGTTAATCTTCATAGTATTGACCCTTGGCTAAAAGTGTCCTGGCTGCAAAGATATAAGACATGGATCTCCATTCTATCAGGAAATGTAAAGCTAAGAGCCAGTCTTAATAGTCCTTAGAAGACAGATGGCTTTGGATGGTGTATCAGTCACAGATTAGTCAGGGGAAAGAATCCACCCAGTAATTTAAACAAGAGGGAAGTTCAATAGAAAGTACTATGAACTATAGGAAAGTATTGGGGTACTACAGTGTTGGCTTATAAAATAAGAATAACTGCAAAGAATATAGACACAGAAATGTAGGAGAGAGAGCAAAGCATTGTGGGCTCACAGAATGACAAAGGAGTTGTTATGGCTGGGCTTTTGGAAACATACTGTCTGGCTGGACATTGTTGTGGTTTTGCAGGTGACTGGAGATGGCTAGAAGTGTCCTCCTTGGTAGGGAAGCTGGGTGCACTACAAGAGCTTGTCCATGAGAACCCAGAATGAACCCAGAATGTGAATACAAAACACTCTGTGCTATATCTTGCACCTTCTGTAGGCTTTCAT
>NW_027203696.1:0-47500 GCF_024711535.1 Dipodomys merriami | reverse complement strand
AGACATCTTCATCCTGTAGTTCCCAGACTAGAGACGACCCAGGAACTAAGACTCGGCGTGAGTAGAAGCCTGACGTCCTCACTCTTTCTCAGGGAGCAGAGGAGGGAAGGTCCCCTTCCCCCTCCCCAGCACCAGTGATCTCCATCTTGGATACCGACAAACCTCGGCAGAGCTGCTAGCTCCAGCTCAGGCCTTGGAATAAAACGAGTCATTTAGCAGGTCACAGAACTTAACGGCAGCATGACCTACCAGACTCAGCTCCACCCAGGGAAAAGTCACCCAGCTCAGGCGCCAGCCTGAGGAGTGGGTTTCTTCACTGGGTAATCATAGCCAGAGGCTGCCCCTCCCTCTAGCAGCCTCGACAAGCAATTGAAAATCAGTAAACAGAATCCCTGAGATTGGCTCCAGGCTGGGCTCTGTGAGGTTTTCACAAACCAGCCGCAGAAAAGTTACCAGAACCTAGACTCATCACTGCATCCCCCTCTTTTGTGATACTCAAAGCAGATCCGTCTCCCAATGAAATAGCCTGGGAGGAGGATCACAAAATCCTGGGTAAAGCAGAGCATTTTATTGCCTTTTCGAACAAACTGACTTAAGAAAAAAACCAAGCCACAGGACCACAAGCAGACCAGAGACTCCAACAAGAGGCTGGTTACAGACACAAGGAGATACAGGATTTTTCCCACACCTCCAAAAAAAAAAACAATGAAGTTTTTCTCTTTTTTTTTCTTTTCTTTTTTCTATTCTTCTTCGTCTTCTTTTTTTTCAGTTTTTATTTTTGGTACCTTACATAAAAAAAACTTTTTTTTCTTTGCTAAAACTTTTTTCAATCTTTAATCTTTGCCTTTTTTGATAAAAAAAATTGTCTTCCAGTAATATTCTTTTCCTCTTATAATTTTTATTTTGGGGATACGGGAGTGTACGTTTTTGCTTTCTTTTTATAGTCTTCTTTCTCTTTTTTTTTCTTTTTAAATTATCTTTTTGTTTTTTGTTTAGCTCTACTGAACTTCTCATTTTTTCTTCTTCCTTTCTTATCCGTTTCACCTTCTCCTCTCTTTCGTTATTATTTATATGACTTAATTCTTGTCTTCCACATCCTCTGATAAACCCCTATTTGACTATTAGACCCTATCCCCCATTGTGTACACATTTAATCCACAAATTTATTATGCAAGTCAAAACCTCTAAGACTTAAATTCCTTAAAAGCAGTACTACCTGTTTATACCTATATAATATTTTAAGCATTTTTATTTTTAAATTTTTCACATCTCCTTTATATACCTCCCCTTCTCTCAATAAGTTCATGTTCTTATCTAAATAGATTGTTATCGACTCTACATAATTTTATTAATTTCTACCTTTCTATTTGTTCTGGTCTCTTTTCTTTTCCCTTTCCCTTTCTTTTTTTTCCCTCTCTCCATACTTTCATCCTACCCAACTTATTTCCTGCTATGAGATTAAGACTTAGTTAACTCTCCCTGAGCCTCCCCACATCAATCTATTCCTATTTTTTACCCACATCTCTCCCTAACCCTAATAATTTCAGGTCTTCCAAATTCTTCTTTGCGTTTCATAGCACATTAAGGTATAGTTGTTTGATGTTGAATAGATGTATCGGTTGAACTAGATTGTATCTGTAGAAAATTGACTGTGCAAATTCAGACTTGGGTTGATGCTTGCCTTAAGATAGTGTTCTAGCACAAAACTGGGGCTATTTTCATCTCAAATGGGCAGAACAAGCCAGAAAAACACAAGAAAAATGGCAAATCCGGGTATCTCAATTCCCAATCCCAATAATCAGGGGAAAAAACAAATAATGAATAATCCAGAGGAGAATTCCCAAATAGCTCTACAAACACTGCTGGCAAACATGATAAATCAAAAGATTGAAAGCATACAAAGGTCGCTGTATGAGCGTGATAGGGAGAGAGAGGAGGAATTCCAAAAGTTTATACAGCAATATCATAAGCATGAGGAAGCTACTCAAAACCCCATACAGGATTTGCATGAGCAGCTTGAGAATACTCAGAGAGAAACACAGGAACGGCGTGAACAGGCTGAGAACACTCAAAGAGAACTACAGGAATCCCAGGAACAGGAGGAAGCTTATCAAAGAGTAATACAGTAATTGAGAGAGCAGGAAGAGAATACACAAAGATCACGAAAGGCATTCATGGAATCCATTAACAAAGAGCTGAAGGAAGTCATGGAGACCACAAAGAGAATGCTGAATGTAACCCAACAGAAGGAATGGGAGTCCAAGGAAACCATAACCAATCAAATAAGTGATCAGAGATTAAACACTGAACATCAAATTAAGGAAGTAAAGAATTTCGTACAAGATCTAAAACAAAGCTTCAATAAAGAACTTGAAGCTATCAAAGCTGACCAATTAGAAGGAAAAAGGGATAAAAAACAAAGTAGAAAGTCTTGACAGCAGGTTTGACCATGTAGAAGATCGAATCTCAGGGACTGAAGACAGCCTAGATATTATACAGAAAAAACATACAACCATCCAAGACATGTCTAAGAAATATGATAGATCTATCCAACACTAGGAAGACACCATCAGAAGGGCTAATCTAAGGATAATGGGTGTAGAGGAGCACCTTGAAACAGAAGTTAATGGTCTAGGAAGTTTGTTTAACAGGATCCTAGCAGAGAACTTCCCAAACATGCAAAAAGATAGGCCTATTCAGATACAAGAAGCTTTTAGAACCCCAAACAGACCAGACCAGAATAGGACATCTCACTGTCACATTATAATCCACACAGGATCAACTCAGACCAAGGAAAAGATCCTTAAAGCTGTCAAGGAGAAAAGATTAATCAGCTATAAAGGGAAACCAATTAGAATCACCTCAGATTTCTCAGCAGAGACAATCAAAGCAAGAAGAGCCTGGAATGATGTATGCCATGCCCTAAAAACAAACAACTATCAACCAAGAATACTGTACCCAGCTAAACTCTCCTTCATAACTGAAGGCCAAATATAAACCATCCATAGCAGAGAAAAATGGAAACAAAACATCTCCACCAAACCAGCCCTACAAAAGATTCTTAAAGATGTCCTACACACAGAAAACCAACAAGACCACAATAAAGGTCAAGAAACTGCACCCAAACTGAGAATGCAAGAACCATAGGAAGAACCCAGTTTTTGCAAGCTCCAAGAAGGTGTATAACATGGCAGGAACTCCCAAATACCTCTCAGTCCTATCTCTTAACGTTAATGGTCTGAACTCTCCAATTAAGCGACATAAACTGTCTAGTTGGATTAAAAAACAAGACCCTTCTATCTGCTGCCTGGAGGACTCACATCTTGCCCATAAAAACAAACACATTTTCAATGTTAAAGGCTGGAACAAAATCTACCAAGCAAACGGCCCTCATAAACAGGCAGGCGTTGCAATCCTAATATCAGATAAAATAGACTTCAAATTAAAATTCATGAGAAGAGATAAAGAAGGTCGCTACATACTAATTAAAGGATCTCTCCTTCAGGAGGATATTAGAATTCTAAATATCTATTTGCCAAACAACGGAGCACACAAATTTATCAAAGAAACACTACTTTCCCTCAAATCCCATATAGATCCAACGACATTAATTGTTGGGGATTTTAACACATCACTCACCGCACTAGATAGATCAACTCGGCAAAAACTCAACAGAGAAACCGCAGATCTAAACACCTGCATAGATGAACTAGACTTAAAAGAAATCTACCGGACATTTCACCCAGCAGAATCAGAATACACGTTTTTCTCAGCAGCGCATGGAACAATTTCTAACATAGACCACATTTTAGGCCACAAAGCAAACTTGTCTAAGTTCAGAAACATTGTAGTTATACCTTGCATTCTCTCTGACCACAAGGGAATAAAATTAGAACTCAAAACCAAAAGCCACCAAAGAAAGTCCGGTATCACATGGAGGCTGAACAACACAATGCTGAATCATGAGTGGGTCATGGAGGAGATTAGAAAGGAAATTCAAATGTTCATGCTATTCAACAAAAATGAACACACAAATTACCAGCTCCTCTGGGACACAGCAAAGGCAGTACTCAGAGGCAAGTTTATAGCTCTGAGCTCCTACATCAACAAATTGGAGAGATCTGAAACTGACAATTTAATGACACATCTAAACCTCCTTGAAAAAGAGCAGCAAGATAAACCCCAATCCAGTAGATGGAAAGAAATAATTAAAATTTAATCAGAATTAAATGAATTAGAATCCAAAAAATCTATAGAAAGAATCAAAAAAACAAAGAGTTGGTTCTTCCAAAAACTTAAAAAATTTGACAGACACTTAGCAAATCTTATCAGAAAAAGAAGAGAACACACCCAAATTAATAAACTCAGAGATGAGAATGGAAACATCACCACGGAAACAACCAAGATTCAGAACATTATAAGGAAATACTTCTCAAAACTTTATGCTAATAAGTTTGAGAACTTGGCAGAAATCTACCTTTTCCTAGCAAATATTGACATGCCAGAACTAAACCAAGATGAGTTAAACCAGCTTAACAGGCCCATATCAAGCATTGAAATAGAAACAGCAATAAGATACCTCCCACCTAAGAAAAGTCCACGACCAGATGATTTTACAGCGGAATTCTACAAGGCCTTCAAAGCAGAGCTCACACCAATACTCCACCACAGCTCAGTACCAAACATATTCTATGAAGCCATCATAACCCTCATCCCAAAACAAGGGAGGGACTCATCAAAGAAAGAGAAATATAGACCCATTTCTTTGATGAACATTGATGCAAAACTTCTCAACAAAATTTTGGCCAATCGACTTCAACAATTCATCCAAAAAATTATACACCACGATCAAACAGGATTCATTTCAGGGAGGCAAAGCTGGTTCAATATACGCAAATCAATTAATATAATTCATCACATCAACAGGAGCAAGAATAAGAACCACATGGTTATCTTAATAGATGCAGAAAAAGGATTCGACAAGATCCAATACCCCTTTACGATGAAGGTTTTGGAAAAATTGGGAATCCATGGAACATTCCTCAATTCAATAAGGGCTGTATATGACAAACCTACAGCCAGCATTATACTTAATGGTGAAAAACTAAAGCCATTTCCTCTTAATTCAGGAACAAGACAAGGATATCCACTTTCTCCACTTCTCTTCAATCTAGTATTAGAAAGTCTAGTTACACCAATAATACAAGATGCAGATATAAAGGGGATCCAAATAGGGAAAGAAGAAATAAAACTCTCCCTCTTTGCAGATGACATGATTTATATTTAAAGAATCCCATAGACACCACTTCCAAATTATTCAAGCTGATTCAAAACTTTGGCAAAGTAGCAGGTTATAAAATTAACCCCCCAAAATCAGTGGCTTTTCTGTATGCCAACAATGAGAAAAGTGTGGCTGAAATTAGGAAAGCAACTCCATTTGTAATAGCCCCACAAAAAATAAAATACCTAGGAATTAACTTAAACGAAGAAATGAAGGACCTCTATGATGAAAACTTTAAAATCTTGAAAAAGGAAATCAACAGAGAACTTAAAAAATGGCAAAACATCCCATGCCCCTGGATTGGAAAGATTAACTTCGTGAAAATGGCAATACTTCCCAAGGCTATCTACAAACTCAACGCAATACCTATCAAAATTCCAACCTCATTCTTCAAGGAAATAGAAGAGGCAATCCAAAAATTCATATGGAAAAACAAAAGACCCCGAATAGCAAAAACGCTCCTCAACGGAAAGAACACTGCTGGAGGAATATCAATACCAAATTTCAAACTCTACTATAAAGCCTTAGTAATGAGAACAGCTTGGTATTGGCATAAGAACAGACCTCAGGACCAATGGAATAGAATTGAAAATCCAGAAATGAGCCCACAGACCTATAGCCATCTACTCTTCGATAAGGGAGCTAAAACAATAGAATGGAAGAAAGACAGCCTCTTCAGTAAATGGTGCTGGCAAAATTGGTTACCTACTTGTAGAAAACTAAAGCTGGATCCTTATATATCACCCTGCACCAGAATCAACTCCAAATGGATCAAAGACCTCGAAGTCAAAGCAGACACTCTGAAAGCTTTACAGAATGGAATAGGAGAAACTCTAGGTCTCCTTGGCTCAGGCCGAAATTTTCTGAATAGAGACCCGGAAACACAACAAATCAAAGAAAGGTTGGACAAATGGGATTGCATAAAGTTGCAGAGCTTCTGTATGGCAAAGAACATAGCTAGCAAGATCAATAGAAAGCCCACAGATTGGGAGAAGATCTTTACTAGCCATACAACGGACAAGGGTCTCATATCTAAAATATACTAGGAACTCAAAAAATTAAATCCCCCAACAACAAATCCTCAAAGAAACAGATGTCCAATAAATAAGTGGGCTAACGACTTAAATAGAAACTTCTGTGAAGAAGAAAGAAGGATGGCCAATAGAAACATGAAGAAATTCTCAACATCCCTAGCCATAAAAGAAATGCAAATCAAAGCAACATTGAGATACCACCTCACCCCAGTTAGAATGTCAAAAATCAAAAATTCTACCAACAGATGCTGGAGGAGTTGTGGACAGAAGGGAACCTTACTTCATTGTTGGTGGGAATATAAACTTGTTCAACCACTTTGGAAAGAAGTATGGAGGTTCCTCTAAAGACTTCACATAGAGCTCCCCTATGACCCAGCAATCCCACTTTTGGGCATTTACCCAAATGTTTACAAACAAGACCACACTAAAACTACCAGCACAACTATGTTTATTGCAGCATTATTTACCATAGCTAAGATATGGAACCAACCCAAATGCCCTTCAGTAGATGAATGGATCAAGAAAATGTGGTTTATATACACAAAGGATTTCAATGCCTCAATCAGAAAGAATGACATTGCTCCATTTGTTAGGACATGGAAAAACTTGGAAAAAATTATATTAAGTGAAGTAAGCCAGGCCCAAAGAAGCATAAGTCCCATGGTTTCCCTTATTTGCAATATCTAGTATATGCATGAGTCAAACGAAAAAAATCAGATAATGTGATGTTAAAAAAATGAATTCTTAGATAGGCATTTTAATGTTTTTTTTATGCATGTTTTTCTCATGCATTTATAAGTTTATTTTTGTTGCTTTGTATGTCCCTCCCCCACAGTATAACCCCCGCTTTCAATATATTTGATGGCTGTATAACTTATGGAGGAGATGGGGAAAAACAAGTCATTTAAGGATTCAGTTGGACCTGTTGCAACAATGAGAAGTACAAATTATCATGTCAAAAAGGAGCTTTACAATGTTGGTGGGGGGGAGCGGAGGGGGGTAAGGATTGGGTGCGGGGAAGAGGGGAGGCTGGGAAGGAAGGTGCAGGGTATACAAAGAGGAGGCTGCAATGCTTGGTAAAAAATGTATGCATTATCTTGCCCATGTAATTGTAACCCCTCTGTACAGTATGTTCACAAATAAAATAAAATTTAAAAAATGTATTCCATTTGCTGAAAAATTGAAAAAAGATTACACAATGGCTTTTCTCAAAACAAGGACATTGCTTTATCCAACTCCACACATTCTTGTCTTCACAGATGAGACCCAGAACACTTGCTAAATAAAGATGTACATACAGTCTATATATATGTTCCCGATTATGGGTGATGAAGTCCACACAGGAAAGAATACCAGAACATGAAATTTAATAAAGAAAGCTAGAGAAATGAAGCACATCCCATGCTTTCTCTTTCTGAAAAAGAATGATTCATTAATAAATGAAGAAACCCAATTGTGTTCCAACTGAAATTAACTGAGCTCCAATTTGAAGAAATAGTTGCAAATAAGTGAGTAGAAGATATATTTCTTTTAAGTGGAATGGTAATTGCATAATGAACAGATATTTTACAAGTATTAGAGGCAGGTGAAAAAGGAAGTAATAGTAAGTTTATGAGATGTGGCACAGTAAGAATATTTCTCTTTTCCTATATATGTATGTAATTGGGGGACTACCAGTTATACTGATGAAAGACAGATCTACAGGAGTAAAATAGGTGCATGTATATACTGAAACTAGCAATAGGTGTAGTTCAACAAATGGTTAAAGTTATATATACATAATTAAAGAAATAAAGGGAAAGAAGAAGAAAGGTCTTTTGCTTAAAGAACAGCTCTTTGCTTAGTCATCATTTTACTAGTTCTGGAGTTCCAAATAGTCTCCTGAAAGGTAACTTTAAAAACAGCCTTCAAAGTAAGGTAGGAATTTTGATAAATAACGTGTTCATTATGGGCAACCTACTGTTTACAAAGGAGTGTCACACAAAATCTTGAAATTTTATACTCATGCATATGTCCAAGTTCTGGAGTCTCCCAGAGATGTTTCTGCATCTTAGGTCTCCTTTTATAATATATTTATATATTATGCCTTTCAGTGCCTTTGTCTGTATATTTCATGTTTATAGATACTATATACACAAAAATACATACTTTAGGGACTAATCCCTTAATCATTTATTAGTGATATATGTTTGTAAGTTTCCTTTTTCAGCTTACTCATCTCTTAGGTACCTACACCTATACTTTCCCGCCTTTATTTGTGCTAGTATTGAGGCTTGAACTCAGATCCTTGGACTGTTGCTCACAGCTGGTGTTCTAATCATCACTCAATGCTTCCACCTCTATATTTTGTTGGTGAATTGGAGATGAGAGCCTATAATGTTTGTCTAACCATTCAGGCCTCTGATTTCAGTCTCATCAATATTTTAGAATTACACACATCAATCATGTGATGAGTAGCATCACTATCTTTCCACAAGCAACATTATGTTACCTGTATAGAACAAAACTGATGTTGATGTGTACTATCTGAATCATACCAGGCTATAACAGGAAAACCAAGAGAATTTTATGATAACTGGGATTTACTTTTTATAAATCCCATTTATGTATTCAGTTTCTTTTTTTAAATTTTTTTGGTCGGTTTTGGGGCTTGAACTCTGGGCTTGGGTGCTGTCCCTGTGCCCTTCCGGTCAAGGTGAGAGTTCTACCACTTGAGCCACAGCATCACTTCCAGTTTTCTGGTGGTATTTATTGGAGATAAAAGTCGCATGACTTTCTTGCCTGGGCTGGCTTTGAACCGTGATCCTCAGAACTCAGCCTCCTGAGTAGCTAGGATTACAGGTGTGAGCCACCAGCACCCAGCTTTTATTCAATTTCTTATGAATTAATGTCTACATATCAGATGAGGGGTTATTTCATTCTCTTTTCCTTTTGTTCACATAAAATGATTGATTATTCTTCTACCTTTATAATAACAATTTATTTTTCCATAGAGGACTGCAAATATACTGAGGTCTGAGCACTCAAGAATTATTTCTAGCCTCTGAATTATCACAATCTGGTAAACTGTTCCCTACTCAAAAGCCACCACATTTCTTATCAGGAAGTTTATCATGATTTGGAGTAAATAAATCAAATATCTCTGTGATGATATATTTCAGCTTATGTTAATTTCTTTCTTTCTGGATAATTAGAGACAGAAGTCTGCTAGACTATTCTGCCAGGACTGCTTTGATCCTCAAATCTGACGCCTAAGTAGCTGGGATTACAGGTGTGATCCACTTGTGCTGATTCTGTCTGCATTTCTTAGTCAAGAATATTTCAGTACTTCATTTCCCCTTTTACATAAATATTACTAATGGTCATAAATATTACTATTGGTAGGTATCCCCATGGAACCCTTTAAGAGGCTAGTTCAAACAATAATGATTTTACCTATTAATTTGGACACAATTTATACCTGTATATTATTGGACCTATCCATCATGTGCATAATTTATCATAATATTTAAGTAGAAATTCCTTCAGCCCTTTTTAATATTTAATATTTTCTGTAAAAATATATTGCATGTACTATATTTTTTATTCATTGATATTTTAATTCTTTATGATCATGAAATTATATTTTAAGATTTATGTCTCTGAACTTTTTGGTTTGTATGTTTCTTTTTTGATGAACTTATAGCAAACACTATTATTGGGGCTACCATTATCTCTAATAAATATTCAGAGATTAAACTGACAGTTTGCCTAGTGTTAATTTGACCAGTTGTGTTAAGTCGTATTTGAGTTTCTTTTCCATCTTCATATGTTGATGACATGTTCTGACATTTTTTCCACTGGCTAATAATTGTAATATCATGTTAAGTAGAACTAATAATGTTACTTAGTTTTGTTAGCATTCCTAAGGAAAATTTCTATTTCCACATTAATAATAATAATAATAATAGTCACATTTGTGGCAGGAATATTGTTATCATTTATGTTCAAAAAGTGTGCCTTTAGTCAGACACAGTGGCTCATGCTTATAAGCTTAGCTATTTAGGAGGCTGAAATCTGAGGATCACAGTTAGAAGCCAGCCTGGGCAAAAAAGTCCCCGTGAAACTCTTACTTATCTCCAAGTTACCACTCAAAAACCAGAAATAGCACTGTGGCTCGAGTGGTAGAGTGCTAGCCTTGATCACAAACATAATCAAGAATAGCACCCAAGCCCTGGGTTCAAGCCCTACAACCAACAAAACCAAAACAAAGAAAACCTGTGCCTTGGCGGGTGCTAGTGGCTTATGCCTGAAATTCTAGATACTCAGGATAATGAATGTGAAGATTAGAGCTGAAAGCCCGCAGGAACAAGAAAGTCCCGACAATTTTCTCTCCAATTACCCAGCAAAAGTTGGAAGAGGAATTGTGGCTCAAGTGTTAGAACACCAGGCCCTGACTTCATGCCCTAATTTTGGTACAAAACACACAACAAAAATAAAACTCCTGTCTGTGCATTGAGACACACAATATTTATCACTAGGGAAACAAGCAATTGAGTAGATGATTTACAAGCCATTAGGGTGAAAACAATGTTGAGGGTGTATTACAGGACACGTAAGTATGATCTACGCTCCCTGCTCAGGTGAGTTTAGATTTAAATACACGGCTTCTTCCTTGCTAGAAAGGCACTTCAGACTCTTTTAGGTTTTGGCTATTTTTCAAGATAGGGCTTAAATTCATGCTCAGTCCTACTTGCTTTGTAAACAACCTGCTTGTGTCTCCATGGAACTAGAAATAACAGGCGTGCAAGTACTTACTGTGCCCAGCCTTTGTACATTTCCCTCCAGGATAATGGCCAAGACAACCACACCCAGACATTGGTTGAGATGGATTCTTGTGAGCTATTTTTTTCCCTGAAGTTGCTTGAAATGTAATCTCCCACTCTCTGTCCTCCAAATGGCTAATATTACAGGATTGAGCCACCATGCCAGCTTATCATTAATTTATATAAAAGTCAGACATTTTCATAGACAGCGATAAGATTAAAGGAATTTTAAATATATTTGAACTTACTACCATAAAATAGCTTCCATGAAAAAGAGATTCAGATAAGTCTTGCTTATTTATATCAGTAGATATTTGATCATGTATCTATCTTAGAACTAGTTATCATAAGTAATCTGGAACAAAACTGGCCATGGCTCTGAAGATTATTCAAAGCATGTCTTCAGGTGACTACCACAATTACAGGCTTCATTTTCCCAGGAAGTTTTCTGAGCACTGTGAAAGCATATCTAAATGTTAGCAGCTTGACAGGCTGCACCTGCAAAAGGAATATTTTCTTTCTAAACTGCTATGCTGTAGACCTCATATTAATCTTTTAAAGTGCAATGGAGATTTAGAGTAGATAAAATTGAAATGCATGTTTTCCAGGAGACAGGGACTGAAACCTATTAAGGTAGAAAACCTGAACCATTAATTTTCTTGTAGTCTGTAATGGGAGGCTTGTGATAGAATGATCTCTTCCTTCCAAGATCATTTCCTCGCTCTGTCTGTGTTCCATTGGTGTAATATCGTGCTCTTGATAATAAGTATTTGTACTTAGCAACAAGTTCTAGTGTACATTATAATTCATGGCTGATAAATCACAGCATTTACTCTACAAGAAGTCGTCATGCTAATTTCGGTTGAATTAATATTGAACTTGAACTAAGTGTTCTAGAAAATTTTGAAAAAAATCTGTACTTAGCTCTCAACGAAGAATATTAGACTGTAAATTAACCTTAACAAAACAATATGAACTTGTTTAGTTAAAATATGCATCCTACTTAAGTTTTAAAATGTTCAAGCTCCAAGTAAAAATAATAAAAACACATTTTCATGAGGAAATGAGTGGATAGAGAACTTTTATTGATTAAATTTAGTGCATTACAACTGAGAAGTTGTTTTGAACTGTGAACTCCTAGAGATTTGATAAGACTGTTCCATAGTTGAATGTATTCAGAGACTATGGGGCAATAAAGTTACTTTTTTATACATCGACTTATGATTTCCTTGTGAATTGTTTGGTAGGAAGTTGATGTTATTGATTCTTTTAGAGTAATATTTCTAGTGACAAATTTTCTGTTTTCATCTGAACTTTTTATTGTATATTCATTTCTAAGGTTTGCTTCTCTTTTGAATAGAATCCTAGGTTTTAGTAACTTTCAGTAAAGACTATCTTCTGCTAGTCATAGTTCCTAATGGATTATTGAATGTTTCAGTCTGGTTATGCTACTATGACAAGTTATATGAGGCTACATAATTTATGAAGAATAGAAATTTAATCCTCACAGCTCTAGAAGTGGTGACTAGCAAAAGCATAGTGCTGGCTGTTTTAGTGTCAGATGAGTCTCTCTCTCTCTCCTCCCCTCCCTCTCTCTCTTTCTCTCTTTCTACCCACCCCCTCTCTCTCTGCTGTCGAAAGGAACCTATAAGACTGTGTCCTTGAAGGGGACAAATATGAATTGTGCACATAATCATAGTATAGGGGATAAAAGAATGTGTGTAAGTCACTTTTCTCTAGCCCTTTTGTACGTCATTAATCTCCACCTCTCAACACAATCACAGTTTGATTAAGATTCACCAGAAAGTTTTGAGAAAGCATACGTTCAAGCTCTATCCTGGACTATTAGCACATCATTTGGTCTTTAAAGGGAACATGACTTTCTTTCTTCCCATATGTTTACTTTAAAGCATTTTAACTAGGAAACCTATAGGAGAAGTAATTTTATTTTGTTTTGATTTAGTCTTAATTGTACTTTGTCTTTATAACATGATTACATGATTGATATATAAATGGATTTGGGACCATGATTAAATTTTGTGTCTTCAAACATTGCTTCATATCTATTCTTTTCCATTTCTTATAGGATTCCTAGTATGCAGACTAATAATCAATGAATTCTAATATTTCAGTTTATAGTTCTTCATTTTGATGATAGCTTTATCTTCAGGAAACCTCATAATAAGCCAAGGAGCCTCGGGACAAACAATGACTCAATATTTTTGACATAGATGTTTATTTTAAGGCCTTATTGAAAACTGAGAAAAAACTATATTCAGAAACTTTAAGTTTACCAACATGTCTTTAATATTTTTCCTTTTATTCAATATTTTTCATCCATATACTTCTCACCTGAATTCTGATGTTCTTAATCTTATTTGGTTTGGTCCACTTTTCTGTTAAACCTATATTTTGATATTGATTTTGGTTGTCTTCAGAATTTTTATTTCATTATATTCTAAATATGTCCTTTTCTGTGAGAATATACATATATTTGTAGGTATACACAATTATTTCATTTCTGGTTAGCATAGATTGTTTTTACCTTTTATGAAGATAAAAATTATATTAAGAGACCAGAGGATTTGGCAGAGGAGAAGCTGGAGGCTAAACAAGCTCACTAAAACAAGCAGTTTTAGTGCTTCAGTGAAGAGTCCTAGGCTAGAGAATCACAACAAGTGTGCCTTCACAGTACAAGGAGTTTGGCCAGAGAAGGAAAATCCAGGCAGCTTGTTCAAGGACACAGATCTGAGCACTTGCCGGTAGCCATGGATGTGGCAGGTGAGGTGGCGGCTGAGGTGGTGGCTGCAGCCACTGTACATACAGAGAAAGTCTGGGACAAAGGCACCAAAGGCAGCTTGCCAGTGGATTCTACTGAACACCAGTAAGAACTGGCAAGGAGCAGAAATCATCATCCTGCTGATTGCAGACCAGGGACTTCCAAGGAACCAAGACTCTGGCTTGAGTAGAACACTGACATCCTCACTGCTTCTCACAGACCACAGTGGGAAGGCAGCTCCTCTCCAACCACTGGAGAAGATCTCCATCTTTGCTACTGACAAAGCCAGCAGAGAAGCTAGCTCCAACACAGGCCTTGGAAAAATACAATTGGAGACATTAGAAGGTCACAGGAACCTGACATAACCTGCCAGGCTCAGTTCCACCCAGGTGAAAGTCATCCAGCCCAGGCAGAGCAGGCTCCACCACCAGAGTAGTGACTTTCTTCACTGGGTAAACAGAGCCAGAGGCTGCTCCTCCCTAAGGCAGCCTAGACAAAGAACTGAAACTCAGTAAACATAAACCCAGAGAATGGATCCAGACTGGGCTCTGTGTGTCTCATGAACTAGCCTCTCAGGGAAAAGCTACTATTTGCAGAAAGGTCTCAACACTACCCAGAATCTAGCCTCAACACAGCATCTCCACATGAGAGGAAATAACCATCTTCCTCTTTTGTGATACTCAAAGCAGATCTCCCTGCATTCTCTCAGACAACAAGCCCAGTAACATGAGGAGACTGAAAAACACACTGCTGAATCAACAGTGGGCCATGGAAGAGATTAGTAAGGAAATTCAAATTTTCATGACATTCAACAAAAATTAACACACAAATTAGCAGCTCCTCTGGGACACATCAAATGCAGTATTCACAGGCAAAACTTAGCTCTGAGTTCCTACATCAACAAATTGAGAAATCTGAAACCAATAATTTAATGAGACATCTGAACCTCTTTGAAAAGAGCAGCAAGCTAAACCCCAATCAGGCAGATGAAAAGAAATAGTTAAAATTTAGTCTGGATTAAATTAATTAGGATCCAAAAAAACATATAATCAACAAAACAAAGAATTGGTTCTTCCAAAAAATTAACAAAATTGACAGACCTTTAGCAAATCTTATCAGAAAAAGAAGAGAACACACACAAATAAACAAACTCAGAGATGAGAATTAGAAACATCACCAGAGAAACAACCAAGATCCAGAAATTATAAGGGAATATTTCTCAAACTTTTATACTAATAAGTTTGAGAACCTGGAAGAAATAGAAGATTTCCTAGCAAAGATCGACATGCCAAACCTAAACCAAGATGAGTTGAACCAACATAAGAGGCCCATATCAAGCACTGAAATAGAAGCAGCAATAAGAGATCTCCCATCTAAGAAAAGCCCAGGACTGGATGGATTTACAGCAGAATTCTATAAGGCCTTCAAAGCAGAACTCATACCAATACTCCTCCAACTCTTCACTGAAATTGAAAGAGAAAGTTCACTACGAAACACATTCTATGAAGCCATCATAACCCTCATCCCAAAACCAGGCAGGGACTCATCAAAGAAAAAGAACTATAGATCCATTTCATGATGAACATGGCTGAAAAACTTCTCAACAAAATTCTGGCCAATCGACTTTAATAATTCATCCCAAAAATCATACACCACAATCAAACACAATTCATTTCAGGGATGCAAAGCTGGTTCAATAAACGTGAATCAATTAATATAATTCATCACATCAGCAAAAGCAAGGATAAGAACCATATGATTATCTCAATAGATGCAGAAAAGGCATTGGGCAAGATCCAACACCCCTTTATGATGAAGGTTCTGGAAAAACTACGAATCCATGAAACATTCCGCAATACAATAAAGGCTGTAAATGACAAACTTACAGCCAGCATTATACTCAGTGGTGAAAAACCAACACCATTTCCTATAAACTCAGGAATGAGACAAGAATGTCCACTCTCTCCACTTCTCTTCAATTTAGTATTAGAATACCTAGCCACAGCAATAAGATGTAAACATAAAAGGAATCCAAATAGGTAAACCTGAAATAAAACTCTCCCTCTTTGCAGATGACCTGATCTTGTATTTAAAGAATCCCATATACTCCACTCTCAAATTACTCAAGCTGATTAAAAAATTTGGCAGAGGAGCAGGGTATACAATTAACCCTCAAAAATCAATGACTTCTCTGTGTGTCAACAATGAGAAAAGTGTAGCTGAAATCAGGAAAGCAACTCCATTCATAATACCCCACAAAAAATAATATACCTATATATACCTATATATATATATATATATATATATATATATATATATATATATATATATCAGATGATGTTAACAAATTTTTACCAGATAGAATAACATTGTGGTAAATATCTTAATATTCACTTCTAATTGCAAAACCTACATGAATTTTAATTGATTATGATCGATTTTTTCCTCTTATATAAGAATTTTTCAGCTTCATCTACTTTTATTCCTCTTCTGCTCTCTCTATAAATATTACAGTGAAAAAATTCAAGAAGTGGTGCTGTGGCTCAACATAGGAGAGTGACAGCTTGAACAACAGAGCTTAGGGACAGTCTCCTAGGCCCTGAGTCCAAGCAACATGACAGAAAGGAAGAAAGGAAGAAAGAAAGAAAGAAAGAAAGAAAGAAAGAAAGAAAGAAAGAAAGAAAGAAAGAAAGAAAGAAAGAAAGAAAGAAAGAAAGAAAGAAAGAAAGAAAGAAAGAAAACTAAATTCAATTATCATCTAATATCATTGGAATACAATCATAATTTCCAGAACCTAGACATTTCTGGTTGAAATTCAGACATAATATTTTTATCTTCAAGATTTCTGACCTTTAAAAAAATTCTTAGACTTAAAAAAACAATGCTCCACAAGAAATGTACTGATTACCTTATTCATGTAAATGTAACCTCTCTTTATTTTACAATAAAATAAAAATATTTTCTTTGGTACAGCTACATTTGTTATACATACTTTTTCTTAGGCAAGTAATGATATTAGCTCATACCTGTAGTTTTTATTACTTAGGATAGTGACATCTGATATCTAGAGGATTGTGGTCTAATGCAGAATAGTCTTTGAGACTCCATTTCCAGTATAACCATAAAAAGGAAAGAATTAAAGAATTACTTAAGCATGTAAAGTGCCAGTTGTTAGCAAGAAAGCCACACCAGAGGTCCAACCAAGTTCCAACCTGACTGCTACTGGGAGAATACTGAATCTTTTGATGTATATGGCCTATTGAACTTTTGTTACTTTCAACCAGAACATTATGTAGCTTTCAGCATAAATACATTTTATTATTAAGAAAAAAACATGTTGATATCCTCATAGTATTTTGTGACTCACAAGATTTCTAACCTGAGCCCTGGAAACAGGAGGATGTCTGGTTCTATTTCTGCATTTAGAGACTTTTCCTTCTATTTCTTGCCTGTCTCATGCCATTGGTCAAGGATTAAGTATACAGGGCTTTCTTTGTCATGATATCATGACATTAGCAAATTCTGGATGCAATAAATTTGTGCTTTTGTGGGTTTTAAAGTGATTTTACCATCTTTTAAGAATCACTGCCCTTCATTGGTTGATGTCTAATTGTCTCAAAAATTGTTGTGTTTTTTTGTATAACTTTTCTGATTTTTGCTAGTCTTTTTGTGTGCATGCTGTTTTTGTTTCAGAGTTCAGAGTGTACCTGACATTTCACTGCTGCCAATACAGCAAATCCTGTTCTGGTACAGAAATATTTTTGCTTTGCTTTAGATTTTTACTCTACTATAACAAGTCTACTAAAAGTAGATTTCCTTGTATCTCTCTTGCCTGTGTACCAAAACATTCATTGAATATCTTTTCCAGTGTTTTGTTTCAGGTATTTTAGTGTCAAGTATTATTGTGCCCAATCAGATCTTCTTTCTGTCTTTCTCCATTTCTGCATCTTTCCATCTCTTTCTCCTTTTTTCCCTCCTTTAGTCTGACTTCATTTAGAGATGTCAGATATGCGTATTTCCATTATCTCTCATTCATACTATCCATTATTTATATATATTTCACTTTTTTGTTGTTGTTGTTTTTATTGGAGCTTTAACTCTGGGTCAGCTCCTCAGCTCAAGACTAGAGTTCTAACACTTGAGCCACTTCCAGCTATTTCTATTCATGTGGTGCTGAGGAATCAAACCCAGTGCCTCATATATGCAAAGCATGTATTCTACAACTGAGTCAACTTTCAAGCCCCATATATTTCACTTTTTAAAACAACTGTTAATTTTAGATATTTGAATCTCAATAAAAATGTTTTAATTTTCTTACTTTGAAGGAAAACTGTTGTAAAACCAACCCCTAACAAATAATTGTATTAAATTCATATTTCATTTTTCAATTATATGTAGTGATTTTAATAAGGAAAAAATTCCACGATTCCTGATGAGGAATGAGAAAGCAGTTTTACTTCTACTTTATTTTATGCCTGATTTATGCTAGCTTCTTAACACTTCACTTGTATCATTTATTGGAGGCAGGTGTATGCTAGTGAGGACATAACTGACATAATCTGATGACTCAGTTCATAATAGATCATTTGCCTTGACTCTCTCCCAGAGATATCTTCTAATCTCAAATAAAAATATCCTTTTACAATAAATTCCTTCCCAAACTGCTAGTCTTAATTCTCACCATTTTAGATATTGATTATCTTTCCCCCTCTAATTCATGTTACAGATAATAGTTATGAGCAAATATATATATAAGCATATATATAATAAAATGATGGAGACCTGAATAACACTTCCAAAACATACAATTTTCATACTATACTCAATACAATTATCTGTATGAATAAAGAGTGGATTAGTCAATAACTGTATGCTCTAATATCTAATTAGAGATTATCATTGCATATTTATTGCAAGTGCTGCAATTTCAATTTTAATCTAAACCTTATTTACATAAGTAATCATTTATGAGAAGTACATATATATATATGCACATACATGTGGGTATATGTATATGTACATGTATATGTGTTTATGTTGTACTTTCCTAATCCTAGCTTACATTTTATCCTTGCCCAGTGCTTTTCATTAAACTTACTCCTTGTTGGTTTAATGATATCTTAATTAATGAGTTTTGTTGTTCGATTTTTTCTAACATATTTAGAAGATGACTTCTTTGTTGCTTTGTATGTCCCTCCCCCATGGTATAACCCTTGCTTTCACTGTATTTGATGTTGATATAATTTGTGGAGGGGAAGGGAAAAAACAAATCGTTTAACTAGGGATACAGTTGGACCCTTTGCAACAATGAGATGTACAAGTTGTTATGTGGAAAAACGAACTTTACAACTTTGGTGGGGGGAGGTGGAGGCGAGGAGAGAAGATATGGGGGGGCAGCAGCAACAATGCTTGATAAGAATTATACTCATTGAAGATGGCGGGGGGGCGGGGAAGCTGGAATCTGAAAAAGCTCTCCCATAGAAAGCAGTTTTAGAGTTCCAGTGAACAGTCCTAAGCCAGAGAATCACACGAAGTGTGCCATCACAGGACAGAGAGTTAGGCCAGAGAGGGGAAACCTAGGCAAGGAGACACATCTGAGTGCTTGCCAGCAGCCGCTGCGGCGGCGGCAGCAGTGGCAGCGGCAACCACAGGGCACCATAACTGAGCCACAGAGAGTCTGGGACAAATGAGCCAGATGCAGCAGGTGAGCGGATTCTACTCAACACCAGCAAGAACCGACAAGGAGCAGACATCTTCATCCTGCAGTTCGCAGACCACAAACGACCCAGGAACCAAGACTCGGCGTGAGTAGAAGCCCGACACCCTCACTCCTTCTCAAGAAGCAGAGAAGGGAAGGCCACCCCTCCCCCCCAGTACCAGAGATGTCCATCTTGGATACCGACAAAGCTCGGTGGAACTGCTAGCTCCAACTCAGACCTTGGAATAAACAAGTCATTTAGCAGGTGACAAGAATTTAACGGCGGCGTGACCTGCCAGACTCAGCTCCACCCAGGGAAAAGTCACCCAGCTCAGGCGCCAGCCATTGGAGTGGCTTTCTTCACTGAGTAATCAGAGCCAGAGGTTGCCCCTCCCTCTAGCAGCCTCAACAATCAATTGAAATTCAGTAAACAGAAACCCTGAGAATGGCTCCAGGCTGGGCGCTGTGAGTTTTTCACAAAATAGGCCCAGGGAAAAACTACTGTTTGTTGAAAGGCCTCAACTCTACCCAGAACCTAGCACCATCACTGCATCCCCCTCTTTTGTGATTCTCAAAGCAGATTAGCCTCCCATTAAACTAACCTGGGAGGAGGATCTCAAAATCCTGGGTAAAGCAGAGCATTTTTCTGCCTGTTCAAACAAACTGACTTAAGAAACCAATCAAGCCACAGGACCACAAGCAGACCAGACAAGAGGCTGGTTATGGACACAAGGGAGATACAGGATTTTTCCCACTCCTCCCAAAAAAATCAAAGTAGTTTTTTTTTTCTGTCTCTTCTTCTTCCTCTTCTTCTTCTTCTTCTTCTTCTTCTTCTTCTTCTTCTTCTTCTTCTTCTTCTTCTTCTTCTTCTTCTTCTTCTTCTTCTTCTTCTTCTTCTTCTTCTTCTTCTTCTTCTTCTTCTTTTGGTACCTTATATAAAAAATTTTCTTTCTTTTCTAAAACTTTTTTTAATCTTTAATTTTGGCCTTTTTTGAAAAAAAATTGTTTTCCAGTAACTTTTTTCTTTCCTCTTATGATTTTTATTTTAGGGATATGTGAATGTGCGTTTTTCTTTCTTTTTTTGTCTTCTTTCTCTTTTTTTCTTTTTATTTACCTTTTTGTTTTTTCTTTAGCTTTACTGAACATCTGATCTTTTTTTCATCCTTTCTTATCCTTTGCACCGTTTCCTCTCTTTTGCTCTTCTTTATGTGACTTAACTCTTGTCCTGCACATTCTCAGATAAACCTGTAGTTAACTAGTAGACACTATCCCCCATTGTGTACACACTTAATCCACAAATTTATTACTCAATTCAAAACCACTGAGACTTAAATTCCTTAATATCAGTATTACCTCTTTAAACTTATATAATATTTTAAGTATTTTTATTTTTAAGTTTTTCACATCTCCTCTATGTCCCTCCCCTTCTCTCCATATATTCACGTTCTTCTCTAAATAGATTGTTTTCCGATCTCCATAATATTATTAATTTTTATTTTTCTATTTTTTGGGGTCTCATTTCTTTTCCCTTTCCCTTTCTTCTTTTTTTCTCTCTCTCTACTTTCATCCTACCCAACCTATTTCCTGCATTGAGATTAGGACTTAGTTAACTCTACCTGTGCCTCCCCACACCAGTCTATACCTATTATTTACCCACCTCTCTCCCTAACCCTAATAATTTCTGGTTTTCCAAATTCTTCTTTGCCGTTCGAAGCCCATTAACATATAGTTGTTTGATGTTGAATAGATGTATCTGTTGAACTAGATTGTATCTGTAGAGTATTGACTGTACAAATTCAGACTTTGGTTGATGGTTGCCTTAAGATAGTGTTCGAGCACAAAACTGGTGCTATTTTCATCTCAAATGGGCAGAGTAAGCCAGAAAAACACAAGAAAAACAGCAAATCCGGGTATCTCAAATCCCAACCTTGATAATCAGGGGACACAACAGACAATGAATAATCCATAGGAGAGTTCCCAAATAACTCTAGAAACACTGCTGGCAAAGATGATAAATGGAAAATTAGAAAACCTACAAAGGACTCTGTATGAGCATGATAGGGAGAGAGAGGAGGCAAACCAAAATACCATAAGCAGGCGGGTGTTGAAATACTAATATCAGATAAAATAGACTTCAAATTAAAATTCATGAGAAGAGATAAAGAAGGTTGCTAACTACTAATTAAGGGATCTCTCCTTCTGGAGGATATTACAATTCCAAATATCTATTTGCCAAAAATGGAGCAACCAAATTTATCCAAGAAACACTATTTTCCCTCAAATCCCACATAGATCCAAGGATATTAATTGTGGGGGATTTTAACACACCACTCTCCACACTAGATAGATCAACTCGGCAAAAACTCAGCAGAGAACCCTCAGATGTAAACAGCTGCATATATCTACTAGACTTAACAGACACCTACCGAACATTTCACCCAGCAGCATCAGAATACACGTTTTTCTCAGCAGCACATGGAACATTTTCTAAAATAGACCACATTTTAGACCACAAAGCAAACTTGTCTAAATTCAGAAACATTAAGGTTATACCTTGCATCCTCTCTGACCACAAGGGAATAAAATTAGAACTCAACACCAAAAGCCACCAAAGAAAGTCCGGTATCAAATGGAGGCTGAACAACACACTACTGAATCATGAGTGGGTTATGGAAGAGATTAGAAAGGAAATTCAAATGTTCATGCTATTCAACAAAAATGAACACACAAATTACCAGCTCCTCTGGGACACAGCAAAGGCATTACTCAGAGGCAAGTTTATAGCACTGATCTCCTACATCAACAAATTTGAGAGATCGGAAAACAACAATTTAATGACACATCTAAACCTCCTTGAATAAGAGCAGCAAGATAAACCCTAATCCAGTAGACTGAAAGAAATAATTAAAATTAAATCACAATTAAATGAATTAGAATCCAGAAAACGATAGAAATAATCAAGAAAATACAGTGTTGGTTCTTCGAAAAAATTAACAATATTGACAGGCCCTTAGCAAATCTTATCAGAAAAAGAAGAGAACACACCCAAATTAATAAACTCTGAGATGAGAATGCAAACATCACCACGGAAACAACCAAGATTCAGAACATTATAAGGGAATACTTCTCAAAACTTTATGCTAATAAGTTTGAGAACTTGACAGAAATCTACCTTTTCCTAGCAAATATTGACATGTCAAAACTAAACCAAGATGAGTTAAACCATCTTAACAGTCCCATATCAAGCATTGAAATAGAAACAGCAAAAAGAGACCTCCTAGCTAAGATAAGTCCAGGACCAGATGGTTTTACAGTGGAATTCTACAAGGCCTTCAAAGCAGAGCTCACATCAATACTCCTCCAACTTTTCAATGAAATTGAAAGAGAAAGTTCACTACCGAACATATTCTATGAAGCCATGATAACCTTCATCCCAAAACCAGGCAGGGACTCATCAAAGAAAGAGAACTTTAGACCCAATTCTTTGAAGAACATTGATGCAAAACTTCTCAACAAAATTTTGGCCAATCGACTTCAACAATTCATCCAAAAAATCATACAACACGATCAAACAGGATTCATTTCAGGGATGCAAAGCTGGTTCAATATACACATATCAATTAATATTATTCATCACATCAACAGGAGCAAGAATAAGAACCACATGGTTATCTCAATAGATGCAGAAAAAGCATTTGACATGATCCAACACCCCTTTATGATGAAGGTATTGGAAAAATTAGGAAAACATGGAACATTCCTCAATACAATAAAAGCTGTATATGACAAACCTACAGCCAGCATTAGAGTTAATGGTAAAAAAACTAAAGCCATTTCCTCTTAACTCAGGAATAAGGCAAGGATGTCCACTCTCTCCACTTTTCTTCAATCTAGTATTAGAATGCCTAGCTACAGCAATAAGACAAGATCTAGACTTATAAAGGGGTTCCAAATAGGTAAAGAAGAAATGAAACTCTCCCTCTTTGCAGACGACATGATCTTGTGTTTAAAGAATCCCATAGATTCCACTCCCAAATTACTCAAGCTGATTGAAAACTTTGGCAAAGTAGCAGGATATAAAATTAACCCCCCAAAATCAATGGCTTTTCTGTATGCCAACAATGAGAAAAGTGTGGCTGAATTTAGGAAAGCAACTCCATTTGAAATAGCCCCACAAAAATAAAATACCCAGGAATTAACTTAACCAAAGTAGTGAAGGACCTCTATAATGAAAACTTTAAAATCTTGAAAAAGGAAATCAACACAGAACTTAAAAAATGGCAAAACCTCCCATGCTCCTGTGTTGGAAAGATTAACATCGTGAAAATGGCAATACTTCCCAAGGCTATCTACAAATTCAACATGATACCTATCAAAATTCCAAGCTCATTCTTCAAGGAAGTAGAAGAAGCAATCCAAAAATTCATATGGAACAATGAAAGACCCCGAATAGCAAAAACGCTCCTCAACGGAAAGAACACTGCTAGAGGAATATCAATACCAAATTTCAAACTCTACTATAAAGCCATAGTAATCAAAAAAGCTTGGTATTGGTATTGGCATAGAATTCAAAACCCAGAAATGAACCTACAGACCTATAGCCATCTAATCTTCGATAAGGGAGCTAAAACAATAGAATGGAACAAAGACAGTCCCTTCAGTAAATGGTGCTGGCAAAATTGGTTAACTACTTGTAGAAAACTATAGCTAGATCCTTATATATCACCCTGCACCAGAATCAACTCCAAATGGATCAAAGACCTCGAAGTCAAAGCAGACACTCTGAAAACATTACAGGATGGAGTACTAGAAACCCTAGGTCTCCTTGGATCAGGCCGAAATTTTCTGAATAGAGACCCGGAAACCCAACAAATCAAAAAAAGGTTGGACAAATGGGATTGCATGAAGTTGCAGAGCTTCTACATGGCAATGGACATAGCTAGCAAGATCAATAGAAAGCCCAAGGATTGGGAGAAGATCTTCACTAGCCATACAACGGACAAGGGTCTCATATCTAAAATATAATTGGAGCTCAAAAAATTAAATCCCCCAACAACAAATCCTCAAAGAAACAACTGCCCAATAAACAAGTGGTCCAAAACTTAAAGAGAAACTTCTCTGAAGAAGAAAGAAGGATGGCCAAAAACACATGAAGAAATGCTCAACCTCTCTAGCCATAAAAGAAATGCAAATCAAAACAACATTGAGATACCACCTCACTCCAGTTAGAATGGCAAAAATCAAGAACTCTAACAATAACAGATGATGGAGGGGATGTGGACAGAAGGGAACCTTACTTCATTGTTGGTGGGAATATAAACTTGTTCAACCACTTTGGAAAGCAGTATGGAGGTTCCTCAAAAGACTTCACATAGAGCTCCCCTATGACCCAGCAATCCCACTTTTGGGCATTTACCCAAATGTTTACCAACAAGACCACATTAAAGCTACCAGCACAACTATGTTTATTGCAGCATTATTCACTATAGCTAAGATCTGGAACCAACACAGATGCCCCTCAGTAGATGAATGGATCAAGAAAATGTGGTATATAAACACAATGGAATTCTATGCCTCCATCAGAAAGAATGACATTGCCCCATTTGTTAGGAAATGGAAAGACTTGGAAAAAATTATATTAAGCGAAGTATTCCAGGACCAAAGAATCATAGGCCCCATGGTTTCCCTTATTTGCAATATCTAGTATATGTATGAGTCAAGCGGAAAAGGTCAGATCATGTGATGTTAGGAAAATGAACCCTTAGATTTGTATTTTAATGTTTTTTTCATTCATGCATGTGTTTCTCACGCATTTATAAGATTATTTCTTTGTTGCCTTGTATGTCCCTCCCCCACAGTATAAGCCCTGCTTTCACTATATTTGATGTCAGTATAACTTGTGGAGGAGATGGGGAAAAACAAGTCAATTAAGGATACAGGTTGACCTGTTGCAACCATGAGAAGTACAAGTTTTCATGTCCATAATGAGCTTTACAATGTCTGTGCGGGGGGGCGGTGCGGGGGGGGGGGAGGAGAAGGATTGGGACTGGGGGAGAGGGGGAGGCTGGGAAGGGATGTGAAGGATAAACAAAGGAGGAGGCTGCAATGCTTGGTAAGAAATGTATGCATTATCCTGCCCATGTAATTGTAACCCCTCTACACAGTATGTTCACAAATAAAATAAAATAAAATAAAATAAAAAGACTAAACAATTCCCAATATATTTTGTATCTAGAAGGAGGTCATTGACTTACTTCAATATTGTTAAGTGGCACAGGATTTCTTTGTGTGTATGGCACATTTCTGTACACAGAAATGGTTACGGTGAGATTACAAATATGAAAGAGAAGAGACAGATACTTGACAAAAATCTTAGAATCTGTTAGAATCAGTTCGTAATAAACAATTCATAACCTAAAATAGAATGGAAATAGATAAATGTGAAGGTACATGCACACAAAAATCTTAAAGGAAAATTAGCTTTTAAAAGTTCTTCAAGAATTGTACATATAATCTTACTTATGTAACTGCAACCCCTCTGTATATCACCTTGACAATAAAAAAATTAAATAAATATTTTTCTTTTTGGACTTACATATGCATTGGTTATCTAAGTCCAAATTGTATCTGCTACTTATCAACTGAAGGATCTAGTGCAAATAAATTGCATTAAGGTTAGTTTAGCCATTTTAAAATTGTGACAATCCTTTGTATTTTGATGAGTTCCTATGATAATAAAATGTGATAGCCAAAATTTTGGAGAAAATGAGTAGAAATAAGCCAATGTTCATTGTTTCTGTAGGACAGTCAATGATTTACTTTCTTCATTGTTTCAATCAATTGATCTCAGATTTCTAGAATAAATAGTTGTTATGACTAAATATAAAGCCCTCTTTTATTCACATTAAGATATATTCAATTTTGAAAACAAAACCTTTAAGCAACTCTCCTAAATAATGGGGCATTAATTTACATGAAATAATGAACAGCTTTTTAATGATTTTTCTTCTATATTGAACATCGATGATGGATGACGCAACACAAGAATGCTTTCTAAATATCAACAGAAAATTTTCGCATTCATCTTCTTCGAACGTAGCTGGTTACTTTTACCTGATCCTTTCTATTTAAGTTCTATTTAAAGCAAGAATGACTTGAAGGAGCAAAAGCACAGTTTTGTCTTTGAGGCTCCATTTTCAAGTGATGTCAGCAAATAATAAAATTGAGTTTTCTGAATGTTCCTTGTTTTAGCTGCACACATGTGTGCTGTCTGCTAGCTCCTCCCTATCACTCCTGGAAATAAATTCCACATGGAAAACCAAGTCCTTTTTTCTCCCTTTGACAACACATCAAAAATGAGGATAGTAGAACACATTTGAGTAAAATACATAAAATATTAATACAGAGTGCTTATACTCCTACTAAATTATAATTAATTTTGACCATTTGTTCAACTTTTAAAACTTTTACATAAAGTTATATACAACTTTGAGTTTACTGTCACTGTAATACACCTGCCCCCCCACCAAAGAGTATAAAATTCGCTATGGTTTGGTTTGATTCCATGATTTGCTTGTGACATATTTACTTTACTAATCATCTGAATCTCACAAAAATTCTGAATAACTTCTTTTTCTCTCAAATCCTACCAGATCAATATACCAACCCAATAAATCATGCATTATACCTCTCTTTGTATGACATTGTAGATCAATTTCTCAGAAAGAATCAAATAGGGATACAGATTGACCCATTGCAACAATAAGATGTACAAGATGCTATCGTGAAAAACCGAACTTCACAATTAAGATGGGGGGGGTAAGAGGGGGCATGTAGTTGAGGATTTGGGAGGGACAGATGGTAGGGGAAAAACAAAGGAGGAGGCAACAATGCTGGATAAGAAAGGTACTCATTACCTTGCTCATGTAATTGTAACCTCTCTGTACAGTATTTTCACAAAAAATAAAAATGAAAGAATCTCAATATTTCTTACATGGATTGTTGTACCATTTCACTAGACTATCATCTTGCAATATTGTCTCGTAACAACTCATTTTCTGCACCATCTCTAATGTTACCTTCATGAAACCCTTAGATTTCTTTTTCATGGATTATTAGATAAAATATATATGTCCTAGAAGTGAAAGCTAGGACATACATGCTCAATCATTTCTAAACACTTTTGGATCTTGATTACTGAAGTTATTCACCTATAAACCTTAGGCTTAAGCAGTGCACTTCTATTTGTTTTTTTCAAATTTGTTCTGAAATCTCAAACAACCTTAACTTTTGACATTCAGTTTGTATTCAAAATGTTTGCTACTGTAGAACTGTCAATTCTCCTAACCAATACAAAACCCATGGATATTTTTTGAAGATAAGAATTTTATTCTTCTTCTGTATTATTTTTCTTTATCTTCTTTTGAAAATAGTAATACTAAGTAATATTGACTGTCTATTGAATCTATAAAGTGATAGTTTAATATGCTCATCAAGGATCAAAAGAAGGCCAGCATGCAAGTTTATGATACATTTATTGTGCTTCATTGTATTAGATCATGATTGTTGCTATTCTATCCTGTTTTTACTTAGGTAAAACTAATTTTAGTAAGTGTCTTTAACTTCTCTAATATCATAGCTCATTTGCTGAAAAATCCTACATTTCAAATAAAAATAAGTGTTCACTTTTATGTAACAAAAATTTCTATGTTGCTAAAATTAATACATATCCTAGTACCAGTATATATATATATATATATATATATATATATATATATATATATATATATATATATATATATATATACTGGTACTAGGATATATATATATATATATATATATATATATATATATACTGATCTAGTAAATCCTTTTATATCAATGCCTATTTGTGAAAACTTATAACTAGTGTAGCTTTCAGATGACAAAGCCAACAACAGACTTTTCATTAATTACTTAATAAATTGTGATGGTACTGGGCTTAAACTCTCACTTGGCCTTTTCTGCTCACTGTTTGGCACTGTACCACTGGAGCATGTCTCAAGTTCCATCTTCTGCTAGTTAATCAGATCCTCTGCTCTTAGCTTCCTGAGTAGCTAGGACTAAAGGTATGATCTTCAGTGCCCATCTAGCAATATCATTTTAGTAGTACTGCTCTTGAGTCTAACAACTCCTATAATAGCCCTACACTATTTTTTTGATTTTTAAAAATTTATTATTTATTTTATGACTGTGCTTTTTTTAAAGGACAGAAGGAAAACAATCAGTATGTCAAGACAGGAAATAAAGTTGATTGAGAGTTCAAGCCCACTGGCTGACCAAAAAAAAAAAAAAACGAAAGAAAAGAAAAAAGAAAAAATATTGACTATGACAAAAGATGAACAAAATGAAAAATGGCTAGAGATAGGAGTGAATACCTTTTTATCTTTGCCCAGTTGTGGGCCTTGAGCTGAGGGCCTGGGCACTGTCCCTGATCTGTTTTGGCTCAATGATACTGCTCTTCCAGTTAAAAAAAAAAGTATGGGAATCCTCTTTCAGTTTCATGAAATCTGTTCAATCTGTTAAACTGATCACAAATGAAAATAAGATCCAGTAAACTAGGAAAGTAACTATTTTAGACATATTGGTATTTTAGGTATAGGGTAGGATGCAGATCTGATTAAGACTCTGTAAACTCACTAAAATTACAAGAGCACAGGGTGTGTAGGAATTAGATATAGCCCTTCTCAAATAGTTGATAAAGGAACAAAAAGGATATATGCCATGCCATAGTGATCATCTTTATGTTCTAGAGGCGATGTATTCCATATTCTGATGTCTCAGTTTGGTGTAGTTAGTGAGTGATCTGAAAGGTTACTAGTTTTGCCTGGAATCCAAATGCTCTACAATTAGTTTTTAATCATGATGTCATGTTTACATTATGTATGGTGTATCCACTTGTACATTTTCAGAAGAGTTGAGGGAAGGGTACAAAACTCAAAGGAAAAAGGGTGAAAATGCAGCAAGTGAGCTCACTGGACACTGATGAAAGTGAACTATACTATTCATGGGTGGAGATGGGAAGGAGGGACTGGGAGAGAATGAGGGAACCGAAGACACTGTATGAAAGGAAGTGTACACATTACTTGATTTATAATTGTAATCTCTCTATACATCACCTCTATAATAACAATGAAGTTAATTAATAATACAAAAAAGAATGATCTCGGGCCTTTGACAGGTTCTTCTATGGTAATCATAGAACATTCCATTGGAATATCTCTGCATAACGGCTCACTTTTTTCTGATTGTTTTATTCTATTTTTATATGTTTTTATTGTAAAAATACTGTAGAGAGGGATTACAGTTACATGAGTAAGGTAATGAGGACATTTCCTATCAAGCATTCTTACATCCTTCTTTGTTTTTCCCCTACAATCCCTTCCCTCTCCACCTCTCCAACTCCTCCCTACTTCACCCCCCCACTTACTCCCTCCCCCACTGAAGAGGTAAAGTTTATTTTCAACATAGTGCCTTGTACAACTCATTGTTACAATGGGTCAACCTGTATCCTTATTTCAGCATTTTATTATTTCCCTTCCTCTCCCAAAATTATATACAAGACACCCAAATCAAATAGAGTGAAAACAAGGGACATACCATGGGGTAAGAAGATACCAAAGAAACAAAAAAAAATCACATAGCACATTATAAATGTGTTAAAAATAATAGAAAGAAAGGGCTGGGAAGGTGGCTCAGTGGTAGAGCGCTTGCCTTGCATGCATGAGGCCCTGGCTTCGATTCCTCCTCACCACATAAGCAAAAAGATAAATGCTGGAAGTGGTGCTGTGGCTCAAGTAGTAGAGCTCTATCCTTGAGCTGAAGAGCTGAAGGCCAGCACCCAGGCCCAGAGTTCAGGCGCCTCACGACCAGACCAAAAAATAAAAAAGAAAAAAGAAGGAAAAAAAATGTGTGTCCTTATTTTGAGGTTCATATGTACATAGCATTTGACCTTTTCTGTTTGTCCTACACATGTACTAGTTATTGCAGGTAAGGGAAACCATGGGACAGACATATGTTGCTTTGGGTCTGGCTTACTTCATTTAATATAATTTTTTCCAAATCTTTCTATTTCCTAACAAATGGGACAATGTCATTCTTTCTGATGGAGGCATAGAATTCCATTGTATATATGTTTACCATATTTTCTTCATCCATTCATATACTGAGGAGCATCTGGATTGGTTCCATATCATAGCAATGGTTAAACATGCTGCAATAAACATAGTTGTGTTGGTAACTTTAGTACAGCCTTTTGTTTGTGATCATTTGGTAAATGCCCAAAAGTGGGATTGCTGGGTCATAGGGGAACTCTACGTGGAGTCTTCTCCATACTGCTTTCCAAAGTTGTTGAACAAGTTTACACTCCCACCAACAATGAAGTAGAGTGTCATTCTGGCCACATCCCCTCCAGCATCTGTTGTTATTAGATTTCTTGATTATAACCATTCTAACTGGGTTGAGGTATCTCAATGTTGTTTTGATTTGCATTTCTTTTATGTCTAGAGAGTTTGAGCATTTCTTCATGTGTGTATTGGCCATTCCTGTTCAGAGAATTTTCTCTTTAAGTCTTTCCCCCACTTATTTATTGGGCAGTTGTTTATTTGAGGCTCTTTTGTTGGGGGATTTATTTTTTTTGAGTTGTAAGTATATTTCGATGATATACCCTTGTCCATTGTATGGCTAGTGAAGATCCTCTCCCAATCACTGGGCTTTCTATTGATCTTGCTAGCCATCTCCTTTGTCATGCAGAAGCTCTGCAATTTCATTCAATCCCATTTGTCCAACCTTTCTTTGATTTGTTGTGTTTGGGTCTTATTAAGAAAATTTGGCCTGTGCCAATGAGCCCTAGAGTTTCTCATATTCTTTCCTGTAATGTTTTCAGGGTATCTGTTTGACTTGGAGGTCTTTGGTCCATTTGGAGTTGATTCTGGTGCAGGGTGATATATAAGGATCTAGCTTTAGTTTAGGACAGGTGTTAACTGATTTTGCCAGCACCATTTACTGAAGAGGCTGTCTTTCTTCCATTCTATTCTTTTTAGCTCCCTTATCAAAGATTAGGTGGCTATAGTTCTGTGGAATAATTTCTGGGTATTCAGTTCTATTCCATTGGTCCTGACTTCTACTCTTATGCTGCTACTAAGCTCTTTTGATTGCTATGACTTTGTAGTAGAGTTTGAAATTTGGTATTAATATTCCTCCAGCTCTGATCTTTCTGTTAAGATTGTTTTTTCTATACAGCATCTTTTATTGTTCCATATAAATTTTTGGATTTATTATTCTATTTTATTGAAGAATGAGGTTGGCATATTGATAGACATCATATTGAATTTGTAGATGGCCTTGGAATTATTGCCATTTTCACGATGTTAATCCTCTCAATTCAGGAGCTTGGTAGGTTTTTCCACTTCCTAAGTTCTGCTCTAATTTTCTATTTCAGGTTTTTAAAGTTTTCATCATAGAAATCCTTCACTTCTTTAGTTAAGTTAGCTCCTAGGTATTTTATTTTTTGTGGGGCTATTACAAAAGGGGTTGTTTTCCTGATTTCAGCCACACTCTTCTCAGTATTGGCATACAGAAAAGCCATTGATTTTGGGGGGTTAATTTTATACCCTTCTACTTTGCCAGAGTTTTCAATCAGCTAGAGTAATTTGGGAGTGTAATCCATGGGATTCTTTAAATACAAGATCATGTCGTCTGCAAAGAGGGAGAATTTTACTTCATCTTTCCCTATTTGGATACCATTTATTTTTGGATCATGTTTTAAGTGCTCTAGCTAGGCATTCTAATACTAAATTTAAGAGAAGTTGAGAGAGTGGACATCCTTGTGTCGCTCCTGAGTTTAGAGAAAATGGCTTTAGCTTTTCGCCATTAAATATAATAATGGCTATAGGTTTGTCATACAAAGCCTTTATTATATTGAAGAATGTTCCATGGATGCCTACTTTTTCCAGAGTTTTCATCATAAAGGGGTAGTGGATCTTGTCAAATGCTTTTTCTGCACATATTGAGATAATCATGTAGTTCTTATCCTTGCTCTTGTTAATGTGATGAATTATATTAATTGATTTGTGTATAATGAACAAGCTTTGAATGCCTGAAATGAATCCTGTTTGATCGTGTTGTACGGTTTTTTTTTTTTTTGATGAGTTGTTGAAGAGGATTGGCTAAAATTTTGTTGAAAAGTTTTGCATTGATGTTCATTAAAGAAATGGGTCTATAATACTCTTACTTTGGTGAGTTCCTGCGTGGTTTTGAGACGAGGGTTATGATGGCTTCATAGAAAGAGTTTGGTTGTGAACTTTCACTTTCAATTTCATTGAATAGTTGGAGGAGTATTGTTGTGAATTCTGCATTGAAGGCCTTGAAGAATTCAGTTGTAAATCCATCCACTCCTGGGATTTTCTTGGGTAGGAGGTCCCATTGCTTTTTCTTATTTTGTTGATTGACATGGGTCTATTAAGTAGTTTTAAATCATGTTCTAAACGAACCTAAACGGTTCAGCATGTCGATATTTGCTGGAAAATCATCCATTTCTTCCAGATTCCCAAACTTATTAGCATAAAGGTTTGACAGGTGTTCCCTTATACTGTTCTGAATCTTGGTTGTTTCTGTGGTGATGTTTTTCCATTCTCATCTTTGAGTTTGTTTATTTGTGTGTGTTCTTTTCTTTTTCTGATAAGAGTTGCTAAGGGTATGTCAATTTTGTTAATTGTTTCAAAGAACCAATTCTTAGTTTTGTTGATTCTTTGTATGTTTTTTAATTGGATTCTAATTCGTTTAATTCTGATTTAATTTTAATTATTTTTTCCATCTTCTGGGTTGGTGTTTAGCTTACTGTTCTTTTTCAAGAAGCTTCAGGTGTCTCATTAAATTGTTGGTTTCAGATTTCTCCAATTTGTTGATGTGGGAACTCAGAGCTATAAACTTGCCTCTGAGTACTGCCTTTGCTGTGTCCCGGAGGAGCTGGTAATTTGTGTGTCCATTTTGTTGGATATCATGAACATTTGAATTTCCTTTCTATTCTCTTCCATGACTCACTGATGGTTCAACAGTGTGTTGTTCAGCCTCCATGTGATACAGGACTTTCTTTGGTGGCTTTTGGTATTGAATTTGAATTTTATTCCCTTGTGATCTGAAAGAATGAAGGGCATTATTTTAATGTTTCTGAATTTGGAAAAATTTGTTTTGTGACCTAAAATATGATCTATTTTGGCAAATATTCTTTGTGCTGCTGAGAAAAATGTGTATTATGATGCTGGTGGGTGAAATATTCTGCAGAAGTCTGTTAAATCTAGTTGATCTATGCAGTCGTTTTGGTCTGGGGTTTCTATGTTGAGTTTTTGCATAATAGCTCTCTTTAAGAGAAACTGTTCTTTGCATGCTACTGAGCTTTAGGAGACAGTCAATGTTTAACTACAGGCAACTAAATTTTCATGTGAACTGAATGATCTTCCCATACAATAGGAATCACAGAGATCAACTTCATCAAATGAGAGTGGTATGACATTATAAGCCCCAAGTATATCCTTAAGATACAAAGATGCTATATGGAGAAGTTGTCTGAGTGTGGGCCTAAACTAATCCCATACTGCTTTCTTTTTTTTTTCTTTTTTTGTTTATGGTGAAAATACTGTACAGAGGGGTTACCATTACATGGGCAAGATAGTGAGTACATTTCTTATCAAGCATTGTAGCCTCCTCCTTTGTTTACCCTTCCCATCCCTTCCTATCCTACCCCCCCAATTCTCCCCCCTCCGCAAGTTGTAAAGTTCGTTTTCGACATGACAAATTGTACTTTACATTGTTGCAACAGGTCCACATGTATCCTTATTTAAACTACTTGTTTTTCCCCTTCCCTTCCACAAATTATACCGACATCAAATACAATGAAAGCAGGGGTTATATTGTGGGGGAGATACATACAAAGCAACAAAGAAATAATCTTATAATTGCTTTAGAAACAAATGCATGAAAGAAAAAAAACTTTTAAAATACATACCTTAGGGTTCGTTTTCCTAACATCACCTTATCTGGCCTTTTCTGCTTGACTCATACATATACTAGATATTGCAAATAAGGGAAATCATGGGGCCTATGTTCTTTGGGCTTGGCTTACTTCACTTAATATAATTTTTTTCCACGACTTTTGATTTCCTAACAAATGGGGCAATGTCACTCTTTCTGATTGAGGCATAGAATTCCATTGTGTATATATCCCACATTTTCTTTATCCATTCATATACTGAAGGGCATCTCGGTTGGTTTCAGATCTTAGCTATGGTAAATAATGCTGCAATAAACATAGTTGTGCTGGTAGCTTTAGTGTGGTCTTGTTTGTAAACATTTGGGTAAATGCCCCAAAGTGGGACTGCTTGATCATAGGGGAGCTCTATGTGGAGTCTTTGAACCTACAGACCTATAGCCATCTAATCTTTGATAAGGGAGCTAAAAAAATAGGATGGAAGAAAGACAGCCTTTTCAGTAAATGGTGCTGGCAAAATTGGTTAACTACTTGTAGAAAACTAAAGCTAAATCCTTCTATATCACCCTGCACCAGAATCAACTCCAAATGGATCAAAAACCTCGGAGTCAAAGCAGACACTCTGAAAACATTACAGGATGGAATAGGAGAAACCCTAGGTCTCCTTGGCTCAGGCCGAAATTTTTTAAATGGAGACCTGGAAACACAACAAATCAAAGAAAAGTTGGACAAATGATATTGCATGAAGTTGCAGAGCTTCTGCATGGCAAATGACATAGCTAGCAAGATCAATAGAAAGCCCACGGATTGGAAGAAGATCTTCACTAGCCATACAACGGACAATGGTCTCATATCTAAAATATAATTGGAGCTCAAAAAACTAAATCCCCCAACAACAAATGCTCAAAGAAACAACTACCCAATAAATAAGTGGGTGAAAGACTTAAAGAGAAACTTCTGTGAAGAAGAAAGAAGGATGGCCAATAGACACATGAAGAAATGCTCAACCTCCCTAGCCATAAAAGAAATGCAAATCAAAACAACATTGAGATACCACCTCACCCCAGTTAGAATGGCAAAAATCAAGAACTCTAACAACAACAGATGATGGAGGGGATGTGGACAGAAGGGAACCTTACTTCATTGTTGGTGGGAGTGTAAATTTTTTCAACCACTTTGGAACGTAGCATGGGGGTTCCTCAATAGACTCCCTACTGCTTTCTTTTTAAGTCTTTACACAACCATACCACTCTGGGTTTCTTATGATCAATTCATGTCAGAGTTCTTTATGATATGAAGCACCATCTAAAAGGTGACAGGTGATTCAATGATGGTGGCAAGTGAAAGTCTTTGATTTAATAGAACTTTATGCATTTCAGTTGGTCATGTGCACTTCATTTACAAGAAATGGTGAGGCATATGATTACAAAAAATTCATAATTGTTCATGATCTGTAACCTGTACTTTGGGTGAATAATCAGGGATTTGGAAGGAATTATCATACGAACAAAAAAGTTAGAGACAAGAAAATGTAGAGAAAAAAATTGGCTGTCTGGATTGGAGACAGGATAAAATATTAGTGTTCCTAGTGAATTATCAATAAAAACATATTGCAAGAGAGGAAGATTTTATTAGTCAAGCAGACAGGATGGCCTCCTTTGTGGATATCAGGCATCCTCCTCTTTCATTAGCTACCATTCTTCTTACCCAAAGAGCTCTTACAAAATGGGCATTGAAGCAGAAGAAAGGTTATATCTGAACTTGGCAATCTAAGCGTTTACTCATCAAACTGACCTGACGTTGGCCATCTGTAAATGCTCAATCTGCTTGCAATAGAGAAAGATATATTTTTTTTCTGTGGCTATAACAAAATCCTGGATACTGGATAATTTAAAATGGAAAGAAGTTTACTTCTCTCACTTCTTTTTGTGGAGAGGCAGAGTCCATAATGTTGTTACCAGCATCTGCTTGGCCTCTGATGAGGGAGTCATGCTGATATACCACAAAAGAAAAGGGAACGGGAAATGGAGAGCATTAGGCCTCACCAGACTCTTAGTATACCAGTGCTTTAATCTTGGATTTCTTGGTATCCAGACCTGTGTTAAACATACTCAAGCTATTAATACCCTGTACAATTGCTATTTTTATAGCAGTTCAGACTATGACAGGAAGGAAAAAAGTAAAAAAGTAATTTACCTTGTTCTTTTGGAGGGATAGTTTGTGTTTTATTATCGCTAGGATAATTGTATCATATTAGATAGAATTATGATCTTTTTATTTATGTGAGTATCATGATTGATGGAAATTGACACAGTTCCTAAGAAATGAAGGAATGGATTTGAAATAATATTTTGTTAATACCAGGCATTTCTAGGAGAAACTAGTGGATTGAATTGGTGGGTTGAATGATGTAAATCACCCTCCTTAGTGTGGACAGACAGCATCCACCCATTCTGCATCAGAATAGAACAAAATACTGTGGAAATCTCAGTTTTGTATTTCAGCTGAAAGATCAGTTTTCTTATGCAATTGGGCTTAGAATTATTATGTTGGCATTCCTTTTTCTTAAGGATTTGGGATGTGATTAAATTAACAACCCCCATTTTTCGGGGTCCTCAGTATAGAGGTGAGGATACTTCTAGGATCAAAAATTATATGAGCCTTTCATAAATAAATATACATACATTATATATATAATGTTTGTTTTGCTATCTGAAATACTCTGATTAATACAAGAAGCCACCAGACTCTTATGATTGGACAGAATTTTTTGATTCTATGAAGGAAATAACATATTGGGTTGGATACCAATGACTCATGTCTACAATCCTGTCTATGCAGAAGACAGCTCTGTCACTGTTTGAAAGCTGACAGTAAGACTATTATATCTAAGTAACCACCAAAAAGTCAAAAGTGGTGATCGTGCTCACCTGATAGAGCACCAGCCACAAGCAAAAAAGCTAAGGAACAGCATCGAGGCCTTGAGTTTAAATCCCAGAACTGGCATATGCACATACACATGCACAAACACAAATACTTCTCTCCAACACAAAAAAGTAAATTTTATATTTATGTTCTTTGATATATTAAAATAGAGTCTTCTCTCACCAATTAGTCTGCTTCTTTAGTTTTGGACTATAATGAACTATAATAAATCATTCTTCCTTCTTTCCATTTCTTCTACCCATTCCTTAGTTACTGTTAGTGATGACATCTTAATTTATTGGCATATTGAGGGATGATGGTATGACTGACTGGAGAGGCTAGTAAACAAAGATATTTAGACTTTTTACAAAGGTATTTACTATTTTATAAACATGTTCTGTTTATACATATATATGAATATCATATATATATGAATAACTTGGAATGCATCTACATCAAATTATAGACAATTTTATATTAATGAAAAAGCAACAGTTACATATTACAATAAAATTTAAAATATAAGTTCTTATTTCTACTATTGTGTGTTTTCTATAATACTCTCCTTGTTTATTAGCATTCTACTACTTTGTAATTCATCAGCATCTACAAATCATCAATAATGACTTTCCAAAAATAAACTAGACATTGGCTTGTGATTAACTTTGGAAACATAGAATATTCATGAGTTATTCCATTGCCATTCTTATGTATGTAAAACTCTGTTAATTACTAGTTTTGGAAAAGTAATTGACTAGGTCATTCAATCTGAACATATGTTTGATGGTTATTAAAATCAGACACATGTCTACCGAATTCAAATATCCAATTTCCATTAAAATTAAAACAGGAAATCACCCTCCTATTCATAGCATAATTGTACTCTGTTTTGACAAGTGTATCATCATAGTCAGAGTAACAGGTTTGAATGCGAAAGGTTTTTTACAATATTCAGAATCATGGTTGTGCTTTGTTTTATAATCTACTTATCAAAATGTACCGTCATCTTGTAAGAGTAAATTCTCTCCTAAAATTCCACAAATGCTCAAACAATTTGATCGTGAGGTCTCAATATGAAATAAATAATATTTATAATTAGTATATTCATCATGGAAGAAAATATTGCCAGTGAATTAATGTCAGAATAAGATGAGTAATAATAAAAGACTGATGCTTTGATTGGAAAGATAGAAATCTGACTGAAAGCTCTTGCCTTGAATGCTCCCACTCTACAGCCATAAAAGGAACGTAGGAATAAAAATGTGATTAGAATAATGTCATCTTGCCCATTCATTAACTATTAACCCCTAGTGTCCTATGAATACTAGGACAGAATGCGCCAATTCATTTGTTCATCTGTCAAATAATTTTTGAATACCTGTTACTTATTATGGTAGATCATGAAAACACAAAAATGAATAAGCTGAAAAAGAAAGCCATGATTTGTAGGCTGCTTTTAAGACTCTTGAAATAATTATTATAGAATGAAATTCATTGTGTTAAAAAAATAAAAATGTATACAAAGCTGACAGAATTGAAAATGAACCCTAATGAACATAAATGACTTAATGAAAATTGTAAGAGGAGAATAGATTTTAAGAAAGATAAGTACTAGATAAGTCAGGTCTTTCTTGGTCACATTAAGCACTCTGAATTTTATCCTGAAAAATTAAAAATTTTAATAAATCAGAGATATGTGTGTGTGTGTGTGTGTGTGTGTGTGTGTGTGTGTGTGTGTGTGTGTGTGTGTGTGAGGGCACGTGTACATGAACTGGTCCTGAGGCTTGAATTCAGGGTGTGGGCACTGTTTCTGAAAGGAATCTTACCCTTCCTTAATCAATAGAATCCCATCTTTCACATAGAAAAAAAATTAAGTCAGGTTGCATTATTTCTGCTTGATTAGAAAATTAGAATCAAAACCTAATGATGGTTTTGACATAGAATGCTCTTAAAATTTCTTTCTCTGAGGAAAATGCACATATATATGCATATGTATTTATGTTGCCTGTTTATATGTATATGGAAGGATGCACATTAAGAGAAAAAGACAACAAGGACCAGAGGGAGAAATGATACAAATATGTATGTTATACAGATGTGCAAACAGTGTTTATATTCCTATAGATTATATGAAAAGTATATCCCATAGTTGAGATTCTATTAGATTTATAACATTATTTTAATAATGTAGTATTTGACATAAAAGTACATATAATAAAACACTTGTAAATAAAAGGAATAACATGGTTCATATTAAATTATTCTTCTTTTCTTTTTTTCTTGTGTGAGAGAAACCCACAATTGAAATAGCATTGATGACCATAGTACTGTAAATTCAAAGATCAAGAAATATAATGAGAACACCAAAAATTCAAAATACATGTATAGTAAAATGGTAGTTGCATCTTGAAGTAAATGTATTAGTTGCTTAGGTAAAAGTATAAACAAGGAGTTATTCTGAGCAGCAGATGAAAGTGATTAAAGCCAATGGTTGAAAAGGTATTTGAATATAACTGGCATGGTTCTCATTCTAGGTAATTGTTTCTGTAAATGGAGTGGACTTTCTTGCTTACATTTTGAAAATAATTCTTTTTAAACAAAACTGTAACTCTTTATGATTGTTATTCATTATGATTTTTCAATTTCAAGTATGCCATTTCTTTTACCATATTAAATAGGTTAAAGAACCCTAAAAATCATGTACAAATTTTATTATTTCTAGAAATACAGAATTCAGTGAAAATCTCTGAAAATCTGATTAATAGGTCAAATGTTATTCTCTATTATGATATTGTAAGTCATTGAAAAATAGACAATCTCATATTTCTTTCAAAATACAGTAAAATGTTGATGTAAAATAATTTTGTATGTAAAATCTGCAAAAAAGCCTCCAACATGATTCAAGTTTCAGAAAAGTTTCTTATGTTCCCTGCAGCATAAAGAAGGTAATTTACCATGATACAAACATCATTATTTGGTCAGATATATTAACAAACAACACCTTTGGGTGCAACTAATCTATTCAATTCCTGCTACTGTTGATTAGAATATCTGTCTAAATGAAATTCACTAACAAAATGTAATAATATATGATACTGTCTTTTGTTTATTTAATATGAAGCAATTACCACTATTCACTCCATCAATCATGATTTTCTGGGAGTGATTTTGCCTCTTTTGTTCAAAATAAGCAAGGCCATTTGTCATATTTTATTATTGCTTAGTGCTATTATTTACTCTGAGTTAGACAAGTTGTGACTTAAATAGGAAGCATACAACCTTATTAATCAAGCTTGTTTAAGATATGTATGATTATTAATTCAGAAAAAGAAAAGATGTTATAAATGAAGACATTAGTTTAATTTCTGTATCATATTGGTTAATTATAACATTCATGTGAAATATTCTATGCAAATATTTTCCACTAGATATTAAAATATTCCTTATTTAATAATGTTTGGACTTCCAAAAAGCAGTTGATCTGCAATCACCTGAATGTTAATTATATCAAGAAAATTTCACATTAATTACTTAACTCTTATTTCTGTCATGACTTTTTACTGTGGCCTCTTACATTTTGCATTCTCATTTTTTATTTCCCTGAAAGTATGTATTTCCACATATAATAAGTACTCATTTATACCTCAACTATATAAATTTTCTAAATCTATTTTCTAACATTTTTATTTGCAAATGTAACTGCACCAGTTACATTGCAATATTAAGACATGTGCACCATATATATTGATCTACCCCCACCTGCTACCTTAGAAATCCTCCTTCTTAGCCTAGCCTTTCTAACAGTTTTTGGTGGTTTTCCCTGTGCTATTTTCATGCATTTGTATAATGTACCTTTATAGTAGTTATCCTGGAAGACCCTCTCATTTTCCCTCCTGTCTACCCTACGTGTTGTTTTACTTGCAGATAGTCTTTTTTCAAATACATGTATACTGTACATGTATGGAGTCTACTTATGGATGAAATACGTGTAGTATTTGACTTTGTGTACTTGGCTTGTCTCACTTAACAGCTTTTTGATATTTAGATTGGAATTTCAAAATCACCAGCTTCTTTTTCAGACTTTAAATTGACATGGTGTAATTCTTTCATCTTCCTTTGCCATTGTGATAAACTTCCTTAATAAATAGAAACATTAGCATATATGATGTCATATATATTACCTTCTATGAAAAATATATATGCATCTATATGACCTCCAGTGATGAGTCATTGAAATACATATGTAGTTTAAGACGTAAACTACATTTGTGTCGATATATATTTTTATAGTATTTTTTTGCCCAGATTTATTATAAACAATGGACATACAATAGTGTTGTCATTAAAACAGATATAGGATTACCTATATGTTGAATACCACTAGCAAATTTCAGAAAATAACCATATAAGCCATCATGTTATGATTTTCCCTCTTTGGTCAATTATAATTGAAAACACATATTATTTGAACTTGCTGTTCATAAGACTAGAAAATTTTATTATTATTAAGATCATTATCAAATATTATTCCTGTTAATTCACAGGCACTGGAGGGAATATTTCTTATAATTGGAAATTACTTAAAGGACCCATTTCTGACCTTCTTTCTAAGTCCTTATATTAAGGGTGTATGTTGAGAATCTCATCTTGCACCTGGAAGCATATTTACAACAAATAAATACTGGGTGAATATCCCTTTCATATTCATTCCTATAATCATTCTCATTTTTAAGATAGCAACATAGAAGCTATGATCTTCCAGGCAGCTGCCAAAAGGCAGCATTTGAATAGGAAATGGGGAAACGAATCAAAAACGTGCACACACAATCTTACAGAGGACAAGCCAAGCAAAAGTTTGAGAGCACCAAAAGCTGTATCCAGGCTGTGGGGCAAATGTTGTATGAACTACTCTGAAATGTCTCAGATTGTCATAATCAGTGACTTCAATCTTAGAAAAATAATAAAAATTAATCAAACAAATTAATAACCAAAACCAAAAAAGCACAGTACAGATAAGGCAACCATGACATACTGTAATCAATTTGGTCTCCAGATACTGATTCTAAGGCAGTAGCAATATATGAATTCATTCCAGAAAAACTAGGTAAATTAAGGGGTTTAGTGGCTTGGGAGAGAGAGGAAGAATGTTTAGGAGAGTGATGTTGATCATGATTCCTCGTGGTAAAACTGTGATATCTGAAGTTGAAATCTCTTTTGTACTATTACTTAAAGGAAACAACATCAAACTAAGATATTTATTGAATTAAGATATAGCACACTGGTATTAAAGAAAATAATATAAATATGAGATATGACAAAGTAAGTCTATCAATAGAAATTATGAATAGGAATCTGAAGAAAATCTGGAAATTAAGAATATAATATTGAATTGAAAATTAACTGTACTGATCTGATTCAATAGTAGATGACCAATCAGAAAAAAATCATTAAAATGGGACTTTTCATAGGATTTTTGATATTACTAAAATAAAAGAGGAAAAGAAAAATCAGGAAGAAAAAGAGGGTAACCTAAGGGACATGTGGGTCACTATTAAGCAAAACATATATGGTGAGAGTTCACAAAGGAGAAAAAAGTGAAAACGATAGAGCATCTACTTGAAGAAATAATGATTGGAAGTTTCAAAATCTGATTATAGAAATACACACATAAGTCCAAGATGATTAAATAACTCCAACAAAAATAAATCTAAAAGAATTACACTTAAATACATTACACAGAAACTTCACCTGCCACTAACATACAGAATCATGGAGGAAGCAACAGAAAAGAGACTTTTCACAGTCAAGGAAGGTTTTATTAGACCACCAGCTGATTTATCACTAGAAACCTTCTGGCTAGAAGTTAATGGGATGATATATTTGAAGCACTGGTAGAGAAATTTGACAGCCAAGAAAACTCTATATTAAAAATGTACTCCTTTAAAACTTAAGGAGAAATTGAAAGCTAAGAAATTGATAACCACTAGAAATTCTGTAACAAGTCATATGGCTTAATGTATTGTGAAACAATCAATAGAAGCACAAAATTATATATTATAAACATCATAAATATACACAGCATATATAAACATAAGATCCAAACATATTATAAAATAGTCAACAGAACAATTATAAATCTTGTTTAGAATTATTTATAAAAGTATAAGGAAATAATTAGGAACTGATTCAAAATAAAATAGTACAATTTATTTTTATCAATAATACAAATAGAGAAATCAGAAATGCAATAATATTTCATGTAACTAAATTTAAGCTTTTTAACTATTTGAAAGTTATTTTCATGCAATGTTAAACATACAGAAAATATCTATATAATACACCCCCAATTTAGAAGAAAATTAAAACGTATTACATTGAAATATATAAATACAAAAAATACACTAGAGAAGTCAATAAAACAGTTTCCACGGGATAAAGAATAGCTATTAGAGAAACAGAAAACAGTCAATGAAAAGAGAAATTTCTTCCCAATCAATAAAGAGAAGAAAGTGATATTTCAGACACATGCAAACTTAGAGAAAAGAAATAGCAAAATATATCAGACAACACAGACATAGAACAAAAGTTGTCACAATATAAACAAACCGGACTCTCTAGTATGATACATTTCTTTTCTCTTCTTTGTTCCAGAATTTTTTACTTTTAAGCAGAAACAGTCAGATAAGTTGATGTTAGGTGAAATGAGCCTCAAGATAAGGACTCAATTTTTTTTCTTTCTTGCTATTATTTCTAACATATTTATTTACTTAATTATTTTAATTTTTTATTGTGAGAATACCGTACAGAGGAGTTACAATTACATGGGCAAGATAATGAGTATATTTCTTATCAAGCATTGTTGCCTCCTCTTTGTTTCCCCTTCCCACCCCTTCCCATACTCCCCATACCTCCACCCACCTTATCCTCTCCCCACCACCAAAGTTGTAAAGTTCGTTTTTCGACATAACGACTTGTATATCTCATTGTTGCAATGGGTCTAAATGTATCCCTAGTTAAACAATTTGTTTTTGCCCTTCCCCTCCACAAATATACCAACATCAAATACAGTGAAAGAAGAGGTTGTACCGTGGGGGAGGGACATAAAAAACAACATAGAAATCATCTTATAAATATGTTAGAAACAAGTGCATGAAAGAAAAAAAAGCTAACATATTTATAAGATGATTCCATTGTTGCTTTCTATGTCCCTCCCCCACAGTTTAGCCCCTGTTTTCACTGTTTTTGATGTTGGTATAATTTGGGGAGGGAAGGAAAAAAATAAATCATTTAAATAGGGTTACAGGTGGACCCATTGCAACAATGAGTTGTACAAGATGCTATGTTGAAAAATGAACTTTACAACTTTGGGGGAGGGGAGTTGGATGGGCAGGCATGCTAAGGGTAAACAAGGGGAGGCAACAATGCTTGATAAGGAATGTACTCATTACCTTGCTCATGTAATTCTAACCCCTCTGTACATTATTTTCACAATAAAATACTCAATATTAATACATATTATGAATAATAAAGAAAAGTTAAAAAAGATATATTTATAAGAAAAGCTTGGTACTGGCACATGAACAGAGCTGACGACTAATGGAATAGAATTGAGGACCCAGACATGATCCCACACGCCTATGGCCACCTAATCTTTGATAAGTGAGTCAAAATCATCAGATAGTTGGAAGAAAGACACCCTCTTTAACAAATGATGCTTGCAGAATAGAATGATGTATTTCTATTTGTTTTAGCTCAACTTGTAGAATACATGCTTTCAAGATTGAGGCCCTTTGTTCAAACCTGAGTTCTCCAAAAAGAAAGTCAAGTTTTTGAGAAACAAAAATAAATATATGTATTTAATATAATAATATTTAGATTTGTGGGATAAACATAGGAATACTTTAAAAATTCAGGCAATAAGCCACAAAATTGTATGAGACTGTACTATCTCAATTTCAGACATAGATAAAGTAACTAGACAGATCAATATGAAAATAGAAAGGATTAATAACAGTAAGAATGGATTGGACCTCTGAGACATATGCAAAACAAGCTCCAACAAAGAACAGCAGAAATCATATACCCCAAGTTCCACTATGAAGAATGTATAAGACCTCAGAGTTTGTCTCAGACATATACTAGTTATTGCAAATAAGGGAAACCGTGGGACCTATGTTATGTTGAAAAGCTAACTTTACAACTTTGGGGGTGATGGTAAGGGAAAATAAAGGAGGAGGCAACAATGCTTGATTTAAAAAATGTATTCATTTCCTTGCTCATGTAATTGTAACCCCTCTGTATGGTATTTTCACAATACAAAAAACTTATTAATAAAAAAGACCTGAAAGTTTAAGTTATTTAAGTCTAGAATTATACAAAGCATTTTTCTCACCACAATTAGTAATCAAAATTAATAGTAGAAGGTAAATTAAATATCTATAAATATGTAAAAGAGAAACAACATTTAATGATAACCAAAATAACAGGAGCATCCAGTAAAGGGGAGACAAATGGGAAGTTTATAGTGGTTCACATTAAATTTTAAAAATTTCAAGCAGAATTCTATACCTATACTTCAAGAAACTACAAAGTGAACAAAACTTATGTCTGTTGACAGGAGGGAGTAACAGAAAAAGTTGATTAGAGACAATAAAATAGAAAATGGAAATGTAATAGGAAAAAAATCACATTTTTGAAAATTATTAAATAAAATTGCCAATCATTAAGTAAGACAAAGAAGAGATATGATGATTCAAATAAACTTAGAATGAAATAGCAGATATTACAAGTGATATAAACATGTTTTAAAATTATGAACAATTTTATATAGACCAATCGTAATAATCTAGCAGACAGGAAATATAATTTTCCCTCACACAGAAACTCTTCCATCTGCTGGTGGCTCATACCTGTAATCCTAGCTATTTAGGAGGCTGAGATCTGAGAATCGAGGTTCAAAGCCAGCCCAGGCAGGTAAGTCCATGAAATTCTTATCTCCAATAAACCACTCAGAAAACAATAAGTGACACTGTGGCTCAAGCTGAAGAGCTTAGGACCAGCGCCCAAGCCCAGAGTTCAAGCCCCATGACCGACCAAAAAAAAGTCTTACATCTAAGTAAAATCTAGGATCAGATAGATTCAGTGGAGAATTATATCAAGCATTTAAACAGTCAACAACAATCTTTCTCAAACTCTTCTAAAGGAATTTTTTTCATTCTCATACCCTCCTTTACTTTTCCCCTACCATCCCTTTCCTCCCCACCTTCCCAACTCCTCCCTGCTCTCCCCCACCCAAAGTTGTAAAGTTCATCTTCAACATACTTTTTTATACATCTCATTGTTACAATGGGTCATCCTGTATCCTTATTTCAGCGTTTTGTTATTTCCCATCCCCTCCCCAGATTAGAAAAATGTATGTACAAGATGCAGGACAGTGGAATCAAATACAGTGAGAACAGGGGAACTACCATGGGGGAAGAACATACAAATAAACAAAAAAAAATTCACATAGTACCTTGTAAGTACATTAAAAGGAACAGCAACAAAGGTAAAACCTCTTGTGTCCCTATCTTGGGGTTCATTTTGCTTACATCATTGTTGGTGGGAATGTAAATTGTTCAACTTGGAAAATAGTATGGAGTTTCCACAAAAGACCCACATAGAGCTCACCTATGACCAGCAATCCCACTTTTGGGCATTTACCCAAACAATCACAAACAAAGCCATTATAAGGCTACCAGCACAACTATGTTTATCGCAACATTATTTACATAGCTAATATATGGAACCAACGCAGATGCCCCACAATAGATGAATGGGTCAAAAAATGTGGCGTATATATATATATATATATATATATATATATATATATATATATATATAATATATATATATATGCATATATAATAGAATTCTATGCCTCCATCAAAAAGAATGGCATTGCCCTATTTGTTAGG